>NC_091954.1:62940315-63207815 GCF_031021105.1 Erythrolamprus reginae | reverse complement strand
CCCTTTTTAAGAAGAATGACTTTTTTGTCAGTTGTAAAAGGGGATTATTATTTTTATTATGATATCAGATATAAGAGCAATTGCAGATAATAAGAATAACATGGACTGGCTACCCTAAAAACTAGCATTCATTCTTGGAGCAAAGAAATGCTGCAATTCTATTATACCGTTTATAGTAACTGGCAACCAGTTATTGTACAAGACAGCAGATGTCCATAATAAAATACTGTATGCATGCAGTTCAATATAATGATGTTGAAAACAGCATAAATAGAAGGGCACAAAAGTTTCAATTAGTATCAGTTCTGTATTCCACTCATAAGAAAAATATCATTTCTTCTTGAGCATTAGAAAAAAATACTGTTTTTCAGTGATGTGATGTGCTTCATTTAAGAGTATTTTTGTGATGATAGCTTTTTAGAGAAGAAATGTTGGTAATACAGATTTCTCAGAACAAGGCATAGTATGAAAAAACCCACATTAAATAGTTGGATCTCTTTTGTTTTTGTTTTTTTAAATATAATCTTTATTACAAATAAATGGGGGAAGGGAATACAAAAAACAAAAGGTCTATTTAGACATTGGTACAAATTCGTGCAGTTTTAAAGTATGCAATTCTAAAATAGTATACATATTTACATGGGGGAGGAAAAGGGAGATGAAAAGTTAGAGCAGGGAAAAAGGAAAAAGAGGGGTAGAAGGAAAAAGAGAAGAGAGAAGAGCAAAAAGCAAGAAATGAAGAAGGAAAAAGAATAAAACAGCTAGGTAAGATCTCTTATGTAGTTGTATGCAGTGAAGGGCTACCAATTTTTTTTACTACCACACTGTGGGCGCGACCTATGCATTTTCTTTCAACATCTTTCAGTGCAAATTGGGTGCTCTGGGGTGGAGCTCCATTTTCACTACCCCACTGTGTTTCCCCCCCATCTGGGCAGTAGCCCACCCCTGGTTGTTTGAGAAGAAAGCCACAAAGCACTGTTCCTTTTTTCATTTGTTACATACTTATATATTATCCTCAGATATCCACAACCAAAAATGGATATAGAATTATAAAAGATAATACTCAACACAACCCCTTACATTTTTCTCCATTTTCATAATGGAGAAAAGGAATTTATAGTAAATGAGTAATCTTTTAATGAAAGATAAAGCTGAATAATATATGAAGAGTCCTACTGGATCATATACCAGTCAGTCCCAAATAATGTACATAAATATATCTGAGGAGCTCACAAACTTTAATATGGATATTGTAACTTTTTAAAGTGGAATTTTTAAAGTGGAATGATGCGAAAAAGAAAAGTGAAATATAAAAGCATTACTAAAGTAAGACAATGTTATTTCAGCAGCTATTGAATAATCAAAAACTGATTTGAAGCATATGTATTTTATTACATGTACACTAACTCTATCAAAGCTTATTAACATTTCTCAATTTAAATGGGAAATGTCCTATTTAATTCTATTAGTCTCAGATGTATAACTAGTTGTTTATATCCATATTAAGCACTACTATTTGTACATGCAAGTCACGGATTGGGTGTGGTGCGACCGGCAAATTTAAATAGTTGTCAAGCCGTGCCTCCAGGCAGGGCATTTTATAACAGCTCAAGTATGCAAACTACATATAGGTTGATCTAATAAAGTTAGAAAGCGTCTGGCCTCTTCTTGTCTGATCTAACACTATTTCCATAATAATTTGGCTTGAAAACACTCTAAATAGGAACAAGGACAAGCTAAGACAACACTGTCTTATTGACTGTAAAAACTTGATAATGCGTATGTGAAAACACAATCTTAAGGTTACATTTCCTTAAAGTTGAGGTTGGGAAAGCTAGAACAATAGGTTAGAGCAGAGGTCCCCAACCGCCGGTCCACGGACCGGGACCGGGCCGTTGGGGTTTTCCAGCCGGTCCGCGGCGCCGCTGCCCTCCAGGCAGAGGACATTATGCAGGACAGGGTTGGGCGTCGGGCAGGGCGGGGAGAATCAGGAGGCTCCTTTGGCGGCTGGGGGCTGCCTGGCTTTGGCTGGGGGGGAGTTAGGAAGGTCCTACTTCTCACCCCCCAGCCAAAAACTCAAAGCCTATCTGCTGGATACGGGCGATGAGCGGGACGAGCGGCGCCGAAGCCGGTGGCTGTGGCAGCTGCTGCAAGAGGCTTCCGCGTCGCTCTGTCCCACTCATCGCCCGTATCCAGCAGATAGGCTTTGAGTTTTTGGCTGGGGGGGGACTTAGGAAGGTCCTACTTCTCCCCCCCCCAGCCAAAAACTCAAAGCCTATCTGCTGGATACGGGCGATGAGTGGGACAGAGCGGCGCGGAAGCCTCTTGCAGCAGCTGCCACAGCCACCGGCTTCGGCGCCGCTCGTCCTGCTCATTCCCCGTGTCTGGCAGAAGCTGCTGCCCGAGTGCTCTTGGCCGGCGGGATTCAAAGGGGAGAATCAGGAGGCTCCTTTGGCGGCTGGGGGCTGCCTGGCTTTGTGATTTTGGCTGGGGGGGGACTTAGGAAGGTCCTACTTCTCCCCCCCCAGCCAAAAACTCAAAGCCTATCTGCTGGATACGGGCGATGAGCGGGACGAGCGGTGCTGAAGCCGGTGGCTGTGGCAGCTGCTGCAAGAGGCTTCCGCGCCGCTCTGTCCCACTCATCGCCCGTATCCAGCAGATAGGCTTTGAATTTTTGGCTGGGGGGGGGAAGTAGGACCTTCCTAACTCCCCCCCCCCAGCCAAAATCACAAAGCCAGGCAGCCCCCAGCCGTCAAAGGAGCCTCCTGATTCTCCCCGCCCTGTGGAGAAGTGTGGAGGGCTGCGTCACTAAGCTCCACCCCTCCATAACCCCACCCCCATTTGACCAAAGCGCCCCCCCCCCCACCGGGCCGTGGAAAACTGGTCTAGCTTAAAGCCGGTCCCTGGTGCAAAAAAGGTTGGGGACCTCTGGGTTAGAGTATTGATTGTTTTTTAAGATAGAGGGTTTTTAGTTATAGTTTTAACCATTAGATTTGTATTGTATTGTTTTATTGCTGTTGTCAGCCGCCCCGAGTCTTCGGAAAGGGGTGGCATACAAGTCTAATAAATTATTATTATTGTTGTTGTTGTTGTTGTTGTTCTAGGCAAAGATACAGATACAAGTCTTTCTGCTCAGGCCTTACATTCTCTAAAGGAGTGCTGTTTGTTTACTTTTATAAAAACTGATTTATGCCTCAATTGGATTAATCCTGCCTGCCTGCCTGCCTGCCTGCCTGCCTGCCTTTCTGTCTGTCTTTCTCATACACACAGAGAGACACAGACACACACTAATATAGTGGCTCCCCTACTTATCAACTTAATTCATTCTGTGACCAGGTTCTTAAGTAGAAAAGTTTGTAAGAAGAAGCAATTTTTCTCATAGGAATCAATGTAAAAGCAAATAATATGTCGGATTGGGGAAACCACAGGGAGGGTGTAGACCCAGGAGATTCCTAGAGAGGCCCCATGGAGGCTTCTCCCCGCCTTTTCTGGCCCTGTTTCCTCCCAGGAGTTTCCTACAGAGGCCCCACAGAGGCTTCTCCCTGCCTTTTCCAGTTACAATTTCAGAGGCTCGGGTTTATAAGTGGAAAATGATTCTTGAGAAGAGGAAAAAAAATCTTGAACACCCAGTTCTTATCTAGAAAAGTTCGTAAATAGAGGCATTCTTAAGTAGAGGTACCACTGTGTAGCAGTAGCATTTAGGCTTATATGCTGTTCCATAGTGCTTTCCAGCACTGTCTGGCCAATTTACAATGTAAGAATTATTTTCATATTGCCCTTAGCAGTCTGGACCACCATTTTACGAATCTCAGAAAGTTGAGTTCAGTCAGAATCAAACTCCAGGTAGTAGGCAGAGTTTGCCTACAATACTGCACTTTAACCATTATGCTGCCAGGGCCCATCTGTAATCTATCAATCTATCATGATGTAATGAACTTGACAAATTAAAAATTTCTGAGTCGAGTTGAACAGAATTTTCAAGTCAGATTAATCAATATCACATCTGTACTTTGGAGCTTACCTGACAGTTGTGTTAAAGAATAGTCTGCTTCCAATCAAACATTTAGGATAATCTTTAAAATTGCCATTCAACACTTCCTCCTTTTTCCTAAATACTCCCTCAGAGACTGGGGGGGGGGGGAAGCACAATAGCATTTTTACCAAAACTCATATGCTTTCAGTTTTCTAGCAATAGTTTCTTCCCATTCTTAAAAAGAACCGCACTTAGCATTTTTATCAGTCCAAGAAATGATTCTTCATTTTCTCCAAACTCCAGCATAATAATTAAACTATCCTTCACAATCTATATATGCAAAACAATTATCCCTGAGTTTACCCTTTACTTTCTCGACAAAAGAGATGAACTGGCATACATTCATACTGGTAATAAAATTTATGGGGAAAATTGTTTTGCAAGTTGTTTTATTGTGCCCATAAGCTGTGGGAATAATTGAAAAGTTGATACTGGTTGAATCCAGTTTTATTTCAACACTTCTAAAGGAATGACAACAGGCTACTTGGGGGCAAAAGTTGAATGGAGCATTTTCGTGCCTCTCTCTTCCCTCTGAAATGGATGCTTTTAACGGTAGCTCTTCCCTTAATAAATCCACACCAGATGAACCCAGAGAAACACACAATCTCACCATGACTCTTTGTCTTCTACCAGATGAATTTACTCTACTACAAATATCCTTTCTGAGATTCACTACAAATGTATGAATTAGAGGTAATCCTGGACTTACAATAGTTTGTTTAGTGACTAAAGTTACAATGACACTGAAAAATGGGACTTTTGACCATTTTTCAAAGTTATTATGACCACTGCAGCATCCCCATGGTCACATGATCAAAATTCAGACACTGGGCAACTGACTCATGTTTATGATGGTTGCAGTGTCCTGGGGTCATGTGATCACCTTTTGCAGCTTTCTGATAAGCAAAGTCAACGGGGAAGCCAGATTCACTAACAACCGTGTTATTAACTTAGCATCTATTTATTTATTTTATTTTATTTATTTATTTATTTATTTATTTTTTATTTATTTATTTATTTATTTTGTCCAATACACAATACATATTGAAGAGGATAGACATGAAGTATTATATATAAAGAAAAGATATAAAAGTAGAGGAGAGGATATATGAAAGGAAGAAAAGATATATGATATATGAGATAAGGAGAGACAATTGGACAGGGGACGAAAGGCAGGCTAGTGCACTTATGTACGCCCCTTACTGAACTCTTAGGAACCTGGAGAGGTCAATCGTGGATAGTCTAAGGGAGAAATGTTGGGGGTTAGGGGTTGACACTACTGAGTCCGTAATGAGTTCCACGCTTCTACAACTCGATTGCTAAAGTCATATTTTTTACAGTCAAGCTTGGAGCGATTAATATTAAGTTTGAATTTGTTGCATGCTCTTGTGTTGTTGCGGTTGAAGCTGAAGTAATCATTGACAGGCAGGACGTTGCAGCATATGATTTTGTGGGCAATACTTAGATCGTGTTTTAGGCGTCGTAGTTCTAAGCTTTCTAGACCTTAACAACTGTGATGAGAGACTTCTGGTTCCTTCTTCGGTGTGATCAGGAGCTGGGACCATGTCCTCTATTGCCAGCTGCGAATATTCCATGCCTGAGGGTCTGAATTAGGACTTAAGCCCCACTGTAAGGAGACAAAGTGAAGAGGAACTGCCAGGAGGAGATGGATGTGCGGTTAGGGGGTGCTTGCACCTGTTAGGCTAATTGGCTTACCTTTGGTCATTTGGGTAGGCAGGTTAGGGGCGGAAAACTGGGTGGTGGTTTAGCAACTGCGCGTTCTCCCTTGGGCATCTTTGGGGATGATTGACAGGTTCTCTCCAAGCTTGTGGTGGAAGCGACCTGAGCAGTTGGGGGGAACCTGTCTTTGGGTCCCGCACCTTTAAGTCCCCTGTTAGGGGTTAGCCGGATGGACCCCCCTCATGCAAGTGCATGGCATGGTCTCAGGTGAGGGAGGGGTCCCTTACCTGGACTAGCATCGAGCTATGCCCATAAGTTGCCCAGGAAGTTTATCTGACGTCATTTTCCGCCCCGGAAGTATTTGTTTGACCCTGCAGGTCCATTGTTTGGGTCATAGTTAAGCATGCTAATTTATGCTAATTTAATTAAATAAATTATGCTAATTTATTATTAATAAAAATGACCCAGTTTTAAATCCAGCTCTTGTGTCCGTGTCGTTACTTCGTCTCTCCTGCAAAATATGGTTGCCAGGAAGCCAAATAAGAGCCAGAACCGACAAGATTGAATAGGAAGAAAAGTGAGTTATTTGCTACCTAAGATGAAAAAGACTGTTTGCATGAAAATAGTGGATGAAAACATTTGGGAATGAGGAGGGGAGAAAAAACAACTGTGGTGAGAATTGGGGCAAAACTCACTTAACAACTGTCTCAATTAGCAACTTAAATTTTGGGCTGAGATGTGATCAAAAGTAGAGAATTACCTATAACTTCAATAATTTGCAGACAGAGGGAAAGTAGTCAAAAATCTTAAAAACATCAGGATTGGATGTCTCTGAAGAAAGAGACAAAACCCATTCAGGTTGTTACCAGACTGAACCAAGAGCAACCCACCACTGACAGCTTCTCTTCCCAAGTCCATATGTTATTTGTTGTGAAAACTATCATATTACTTATTTCAGTGTTTGTTGTGGTTGGGTTTTGTTTTCAGGAAACAAACCATATTATGGTGCTTGTCCTTTTGCAAATTCAAATAAAGGCTAATCCAGCAATTCCAGAGAAACCAAACCTGTACATTGTTTGGAAAGTGGTGTATCTTATATTAACTTTCCTAGTTAGCATTATTTTTCAGGCTCTCGTCTTGTGGGTTTTTTTCTTTTTCTTTCAGAAATAATCAGGCAAATCCTAGTTATTTGTTTTTATTCAAAATGCATACGTATTGTGCAAATCCTGCAAAAGTTTTATTTATTTATTTTGTCCAATACACAATGAGGGTTTTAGTGGGTATATATCTATATACACATAGTAAAATGCATGATGAAGGTTATAGAGGAGATACTCATAGTAAAATACAGTATATCTAAGAAATAATAGAAAAGAAGGTATAGTAATAGAACATATCAATGAAAGAATAGAAGAAGAGATATAGGAATAGAAGAAAGGTATAGGAGAGGTAGGAGAGCAATAGGACAGGGGACAGAAGGCACTCTAGTGCACTTGTACTCGCCCCTTACTGACCTCTTAGGAATCTGGATAGGTCAACCGTGGGTAATCTAAGGGTAAAGTGTTGGGGGTTTGGGGATGACACTATGGAGTCCGGTAATGAGTTCCACTCTTCAACAACTCGGTTACTGAAGTCATATTTTTTACAGTCAAGTTTGGAGCGGTTAATATTAAGTTTAAATCTGTTGCGTGCTCTTGTGTTGTTGTGGTTGAAGCTGAAGTAGTTGCTGACAGGCAGGACATTGCAGCATATGATCTTGTGGGCAATACTTAGATCATGTTTAAGGCATCTTAGTTCTAAACTTTCTAGGCCCAGGATTGAAAGTCTAGTCTCGTAGGGTATTCTATTTCGAGTGGAGGAGTGACGGGCTCTTCTGGTGAAGTATCTTTGAATATTTTCAAGGGTGTTAATGTCTGAGATGCGATATGGGTTCCAAATAGATGAGCTGTATTCGAGGATGGGTCCAATATTGACTAGATTTACTACAAAATACTTGATTCGTCGTGTCTTTATTTTATTTTATTTTGGTGCTTTCAAGGCAGTTTATAACTGCTGGCGACTGCTTGGACAAGGCTCTGCAGTTTTATTGACAAGATCTTTCAGAAGTGGTTTGTCATTGCTTCCTTCCTAAGGCAGAGAGAAAGTGACTGACCCAAGGTGAGCCAGCTGGCTCTGTGCCTAAGGCAGAAATCAGGGTCTTCCCATTTCTAGCCTGGTGCCTTAATCACTACATCAAAACGCTTACTATTAAGTTTTACTGATGAATAAAAAGGAATTCTCATTCTCTATTCACTAATCAACCCTTTCTCAAGCAGGATAAAATTTATGCTGTGGTATTGGGTTTTTTTTTAAAGCGGAACTTGAAGATCCATTAACCACAGCTTGGTAGAAAACAGGAGACATCAATTGTATTTGTATTTAATTTCAAAACTGACTAGACGTTTTAGCTCTTAACAAAATATCATTCCTTGTTATATCAGGCTTCCTTGTGATATAGGATAATATAAGGTAGTGTGCATACAATTGGGATACTCTTTTTGGGATGATATTGGTATATTCAAACTCAGAAACTTTTGCTAATTTATTCTAATAATAATAATAATAATAATAATAATAATAATAATAATAATAATAGAATAATTAATAAATAATAAATGTAGAAATGTTCTAATTCTACAATCTGTATTTACTAAAATGTATTAGTGGATCCTAAGCTACTATCTGTTTTGTGAAACTCAGGAGAAATGAATTTTAAAATGAAAGCAACATTAATTTATTATTAAGTTTCTATGCCACCCATCTTGCCAAGATAAGTTATGTTGGTACTGCTTCAGATTAATCCAAGAATGAATGGTAAAAAATAATTCTGCTTCTTAATTACCTGAAGAGAATGCTAATTCATTTTCTCTTGCTACTTTCTTTAGGGGGGGTAGGGAAAATATATAAAGCACAAAAAATTAAGAGCAAAAGCAAAAATAAACTAAAATAGGAAAAGACATGGTTAGCTCATCTTGTATCTTGGCATATTGTTGCAAAACACTCTTGTTTTCACCATTTTCAGGCATACGTTTGCATGCTATGTTTTGTCCTTTAAATGTCATTTCTCTGTTTAGGAATTCATGAATTAAATAATTATGCTAGCTGATGGTATTATAATTGTATTAATCTTGCTGTGTATAAACTAATCCCCCCCCCCATGACTCCATTTTAACTTGTTAGTTTTTAAAAACTGATTTTGCAAAAGGAATATTGGAAAGCTTGGACATGTTTTCTGGATTGGAAAATTAGGACACTCACCACAAAGAGACCCAGTTTGGTGTAGTCATTAAGACACTAGATGAAAAACTAGGAAACTGTGAGTTCTAGTTCCACTTTAGCATGAAAACCAGGTGGATGACCTTGGGCCAGGCATTCTCCTCTTCTGTCCAAATTTTGCATGAATTCTTAGACATCTGTTAAAAAGATCCACTTTAATAATACAGTAGATACTTTTGTTAGAGGGTCATATATTGAAATTATAAATAAATAATTATGATTACAGTATTTTTCGGTTTATAAGATGCACTTTCTCTCCCCCAAAGTGGGTGAAAATGCCTGTGTGTTTTATAAGAGAGAATGATGCTGAAGCCCTGCACATCCACCAGGGAGGGGTTCTAAGTTACCTTGCTGCTGACTCGCTTTCTTTCAAACCATGTGGCCGTGTCTCACGAACATGTGCACATGCGCAGTACAAAATATATTTAAAAATACGAAAACAAGAAGCATGTATATTGCCAGAAAATCGGCTTCTGAGCCTGCACAATAGAAAAAAACCCAGAAACAAATTTGATTTTTTAAAAAATCTGATTTTTTTAACAGAGTTGGTTGCTCCCTTGGACTGGCACCAACAGAACCGGTTCCCCGACTGGTGAACTGGTCTAAACCGGGAGAAATCCAGCTCTGACTCTGGCTCCTATCCTTCAGCCTCTGCGTCCCAGCAATTTGTCTCCTTACAGCAAACAGCCTTGTTAGCATCAGCATAGCCTGATTTAGCACAAGCAGCTGATTGGTGGTTGGATCGGCCTCCCAGGAATACCGCTGATCAGCTGCTCCAAGGTGCAGAGATCGCTGCCACCCATCACCACCGTCACCGCCCATGCTGCCTTCGCATTGAAGCAAAAAACGGGGCACACAGAGACCAAAAATGGGGCATGTGGAGATGGCAATAGGCAGTGATGGACGGTGGCAATCCCCACAGCATGGAACAGCTGATCAAGGTATTCCAGGAGGCTGATCCAACTGCCAATCAGCTGCTCATGCTAAATAAGGCTGTGCTGAAGCTGACTAGACTGTTTGCTGTTTGCTGCAATGAGGCAAATTGCTGGGAGGCAGAGTCATATTTTATTCTTGTTTTCCTCCCCAAAGCTAGGTGTGCATCTTATGGTTTGGAGCATCTTATACTGTAGTGCGAAAAATATAGTATTTTAAAATAGAGAGCTAATTTGGTCTAGTGGTTATGACATCAGGTGAGAAACCAGGACACCTGGAGTCAAGCTATTCTCCAAAGTACCCAAAGGCCAGGCAAGGAATAATGGATGGAAATTGGTCAAGGATAAATTCAACCTAGAAATAAGGAAGAACTTTCTGACAATGAGAACAATCAACCAATGGAACAACTTGCTCTTCGAAGTTGTGGGAACTTCATCACTTGAGACTTTCAAGAAGAGATTGGACTGCCATTTGTCACACAGGGTCTCCTGTGTGCCTTAACAAACTAACCAGCATTCTATGCAATTTCCAAAAGACCTCATGATTTATTTTTGGTATGCACTGTCACTAGTAGAATTAATAGCTGTCCTTGATTTACCCTTACGTTTCAGTTACCCTTATGGTATGAGCCTCCCGAAAATTCAAGGGTAAAAAATTCAGACACACACATACTTGAAAATTCAAAAACCATGTTTTTTATCACAAAATTCAAAAGAAACAAAGGACCCTTTTTGTATTGCAAAGAGCGCTTTTCCCAAAACAAACTTGTAGGCTGTAAAACCCCCTTAAACAGTCCTTAAGTACTTAGCTAGCAGCTGTGAAGAAACGTCACAGCCCTCCTTCTTCCACGAGTTGAAACACACACGCTTTGCTCTGCCTTGGTTTCAAAGTCTTAAAAAATCAACAGAGTCCTGAAACAACAAGTCACGGTCCAAACCAGTACGATCAGATAATCTCCACACTGTGAGGCCAGCACGCTGCCAATTTAACAGCAGCCAATGATTAATTGAACCCCACCCAACCACAGGTGGACTCAATTATCTCCTATAATACTTTTGAAGCTGTTCACTCCTATGCATAGCTCTACGCATGCGTGGGTCTATCATTATTTCCTCATCTGAATCTAAGGAAGGTAAGGATGATTGACTTCTTCCTGGGCTGTCTTCCAAGTCCCCCTCCTCCATCTCACCGTCACTTCCTTCTGCAGAGGACAATTCACCGTCTGACTCTGTCGGCAGCAAAACAGGCCTATGACATGTTGATGTTTCCCCCGCATCCCCCTCCTCAGTCCTTGGGGCAGGAGCTGGGCCAGAGCTAACCACAACTATTACTATGTATTTCTGTATGAATTCTTATTAAGGTTCTTTATCATTCCCTATCTTCCCATTGTTCCTGGCTTCATCCACCTTTTCCGTCTGTGAACCAAATGCTGATTTACAATCTGGTTGAAATTTAATAGAACAGCTTCCAAGTTACAGAAATGTGCATAGAAAATATGCCCGAGATAAGCTTTCCATTACAATGTAATTAAACTAGAAGAGAAAGCACTGCCCCTTTAAAAAAATATTCCAGAACTAGATTCCAAAATACTATGGGCAGCATTTTTTCTTTCTTTCTTCCAGAAGATTAACTGTTAGTTTATATTTAGCAACAGAGTGTTTTTAAAAAAATATGCACTACTTGAGAGGCCTATTGGAGGAAAGCAAACAACATTCACATTGATTTGCAGACGAAGGAAATAAACAATGATCATTAAATATTCACAACTAGATTCTCCTTTTACATTGCTGGTGTTTCCAATGTCAATTTCTGTTTACATTCAGTAAGCATTCTACACTAATGGAAACTGAAGGTTTAGCATATCTCTATTCATCTGCACAACACTACTGGACAGGAAAGGGAAACAAATATTAAGTATCAGTGTTCAATACTGTTTATTTTCAAATTGATTTTCAAATGGTATTTCCTGTTTTTAATGCCTGACCTAAAATTTATTACTGTGTGCAGACTTCGGATCAATGTGCAATGTTTTTATGACCCACTGAAAACCACTGAAAATAGACTATATATTAAAAATGCATGCACCACACCATGAAAACATTGCATAGCTTCAACAGACTTGTGGGTTCAAGGAAGGAGAACCCTGTTTACATTTTGAGCCAGATCACACTGACATTCAACCATATGCCATTTTAAGTAATAGGCAGCCCATTTGTAAGTATGAGTTGTCCATAAATTGAATGTTCTTAATCCAGGGACTGCCTGTATGTAGACTACTTCACCTTCAACCGCAGCAATGCATGAGTACGTAATAGATTCAAACTAAATGTAAACCATTCCAAACTTTACTGCAGAAAATACGACTTCAGCAATAGAGTGATCAATGACTGGAATGCACTTCCTGACTTTGTGGTTTCTTCCCCAAACCCCAAAAACTTTAACCTTAGTTTGACCTCTCTCCGTTTCTAAGAAGTCTGTAAAGGGCGTGCATAAGCACACCACTGTGCCTACCCTCCCTGTCCTACTGTCCTATTTTATCATTACTTTTTACTTATGTTATGTTTATGCAAACTAATACTATGCTATACATGTTTGACAAACAAACAAACAAATTTGGTTATCCTAGTGTTATTTCCAAGTTTTCATGGCAAGCCATAAATGCTATCCATTCAATGAACTATGGAGTCCTTGGTGCTCTTTGATCTTGTTGTTATCCTGAAGACTTTTTATTACCCAACTAGGTAACATCATCAACGTACTTTATGTTTTCATTTTATACTCTTATATGTTTTCTAAAGATTTCCAAATTTAGTTAAAATCTGAGACTAATTGCTGACAAATACAGTAAAAGCAGTACACTTGTTTTCCCCTTCTATATGTAGTTTCATCTAGAATTTATTTTGAATTACTGATATTAGGCAATTGTCACTAAAGGACATTTTGCAAGCTACCAAAAGTGTTTTGAATGCACATATAGTCCCTTGGCTGAAATATGTATGGTTATATTGTGGCTATTTATGTTATTATATTGTAGTTTATGTTATACTGAATTTTTTATAAGTTGCAATAGTCTCATAACTAAGCAATTATTTCATTCTTTTTTTCTTTTTTTTTTACCAATAGTGGTTCCTTGTTTAAGATTTAAAGATCAGCCCTCTCTCTCCTTATTCTTGTTTTAGATTCCATTGGTGGGCCCTTTCCTGCTTCCTCTCATAGATGCCACCACAAACAAAAGCACTGTCTACCCATCTCACAGTGTGGCACTCTCTCTGTCAGCCCACTACTTTTTCATCCTCGCACCAAGGGGTCCCAGATCATTATGGATACCTCTCAGAAAGTGGTCAAGCGACAGGCAAGTTTCTGCAACGCCATCACCTTCAGCAACAGGCCAATAGTCATCTATGAGCAAATCAGACTTAAGGTGAGTTGGTGCTTCTTTCCACTTTCTGTGTTTTTAAACACAAACATTGGGTTTGATATGCCAGCCTTTGCAATATTTTCTCATAAGTTTCCATACTAAAAGACAATCTATATTTTGCAGAAACAATTTGATTGGTGGAGTTGGTATGTTCTGAGTTCTCTCAATTTAGCAGGAAGGTGTCTCATCTCTGTTATGGTGCCTGTCCACTTGAATGAAGTTGTCCATAAGATCTTGATTTTTTAATTTTTTCTCTTTTCAAGAGAAAAGATGGAGCATTTAGAGATTAAACCTTCTGTTCAGAGAGCAAATGTTCCTTTAAAATTGTTATTATCTTGAGAAAATTTTCATTGTTAGCAAATTGGACTATCAATTTTGGTCCAAAACCTTTTTCATCTCTATATTTCAATAACAAGCTGGGAGTATGATTTATGTTTACAATTGATGGTGCAGCAAGAAATTATTTGCTCAGCTAAGGAACTTTACTCAGCCACAGGAAATAGTAATACAGCAATCCCTCGCTACTTCGTGGTTCATCTTTTGTGGATTCGCTACTTCAAGGGTTTTCAAAGGGGGCTTAAATCCATTGAAAATTTTAAATCCATTAAAAATTCATAAAATTCTTCTACAGTACTACTGTACTTTATTAAAGAAACTGGTAGGATATCACATGTAATTCCAGCTGAGAAACATTATAGAATGACTGTTTAATGCAAAGGGTGGGTTTTAAAAGTCCAAATACTCATTAAATACATTAAAAAATATCTTTCCTCTACTTCACGGAAATTCCTTTTTCATGGGTGGTCTTGGAACGCATCCCCTGCGAAAAACGAGGGGTCACTGTACCAATAACTGGTCTTTCTTCATATAAAATCTCTACTTGTCCATTTTATTTTGACTGCTGGAGTGGAGGGCTAAATATTTTTTGTTTCTCCATATGTGTAACCTTCCTTTTAAATTGTCCTAGCACTTTTCCATTATAGGATGTGAAAAAATATACAAGTACAGTGATCCCCCGCTCGTTGCGAGGGTTCCGTTCCAGGACCCCCCGCAACGAGCGGGTTTTCGCGAAGTAGCGCTGCGGAAGTAAAAACACCATCTGCGCATGTGCAGATGGTGTTTTTAACTTCCGCAGCGCTAGCGAGGAGCCGAAGATTGGGGGCGGCGCGGCTGTTTTAAAACGTCGCCGCCGGCATGGGGGGCTTCCTAGCAGCCCCCCAAACCCGGGTTGGGGGTCCGGGGGGTGCTGGCAAGCCCCCCATGCCGGCGGCGACGTTTTAAAACAGCCGCGCCGCCCCCAATCTTCGGCTCCTCGCTAGCGGGCTTTCGAGATGAGTCCTGAAGCGAATTCGCTTCAGGACTCAGCTCGAAAGCGGCGAGAGCTAGCACCCAGCCCCGTGACATTCGCTTTCCTGCCACCCGCAGCCGAGTGATCCTGGGCTCCTTCGCAACCTCGAAGAGCTTCCTGGGCATGAAAGCTCACGAAAACCAGGAAGCTCTCTGAGGTTGCGAAGGAGCCCAGGATCACTCGGCTGCGGGTGGCAGGAAAGCGAATGCCACGGGGCTGGGCTCGGTTCCGTCCTCGGCTCCCCTCCTACCAGCCCCGCCGCGGAAGGCTCCATTCTGTTCCCTGAATGGAGACCGCCGGCCGCTCAATCGGGCCGGCAGGGAACAGAATGGAGCGTTCCGCGGCGGGGCTGCTAAGGGGGGGGAGCCGAGCCCAGCCCCGTGACATTCGCTTTCCTGCCACCCGCAGCCGAGTGATCCTGGGCTCCTTCGCAACCTCGGAGAGCTTCCTGGGCATGAAAGCTCACGAAAACCAGGAAGCTCTCTGAGGTTGCGAAGGAGCCCAGGATCACTCGGCTGCGGGTGGCAGGAAAGCGAATGCCACGGGGCTGGGCTCGGTTCCGTCCTCGGCTCCCCTCCTACCAGCCCCGCCGCGGAAGGCTCCATTCTGTTCCCTGAATGGAGACCGCCGGCCGCTCAATCGAGCCGGCAGGGAACAGAATGGAGCGTTCCGCGGCGGGGCTGCTAAGGGGGGGGAGCCGAGCCCAGCCCCGTGACATTCGCTTTCCTGCCACCCGCAGCCGAGTGATCCTGGGCTCCTTCGCAACCTCAGAGAGCTTCCTGGGCATGAAAGCTCACGAAAACCAGGAAGCTCTCTGAGGTTGCGAAGGAGCCCACGATCACTCGGCTGCAGGCGGGAGGAAGGCGAATGCCACGGGGCTGGGCTCGGTTATCCCCTCGGCTCCCCTCCTACCAGCCCCGCCGCGGAAGGCTCCATTCTGTTCCCTGAATCACTTTGAATCAAGCAGCTTCTGCTGGATACGGGCGGTGGGTGGGACGAGCGGTGCGGAAGCCAGGGGTGTGGCAGCTCGCCCCCCCATCGCCCGTATCCAGCAGAAGCGGCGGGATTCAAAGGGATTCAAGGCTAACTTCTGCGCTTGGCTTGAGGACTCAGCTGGGAAGCGGCACGGGTGTTTTAAAAGGTCTCCGCCGGCATGGGGGGCTTCCTACCCCCCCCCCCGAACCCCCAACCCGGGTTTGGGGGGGTGCTAAGAAGCCCCCCATGCCGGCGGAGACCTTTTAAAACACCCGTGCCGCTTCCCAACTGAGTCCCGAAGCCAAACGAACCCGGGTGGCCGGGCGAGCAGCGAGCAAATGGCGGGTGGCCGGGCGAAGGGCGGGCAAACGGAGGGCGAGCGGGTGCTGGGGGGGGCTTCTCGCCCTCCTGCCAGCAAGAGGGGAAAGACCCAGGGAAGCCGCCCAGCAGCTGATCTGCCCGGCGGGGAACACCATCTATGCATGTGTGGCCATAGGAAAAAAGGGCGCACATGCGCAGATGGTGTTTTTACTTCCGGGTTGAAAAATCGCGATGTAGCCCATTCGCAATGGTCGGGGACGCAATAACCGGGGGATCACTGTATATTATATTAAATAAATGTGGAACCACTATTCATATGTTGTTGAATGATGTTTCAATAATAGTAAAAATCCTTATTTAAACAAGTGTTTAAGTAAAAAAAAACAATGCCACGCTGCTTGAGCATTATTACTACACTTTATTTTAGTTATTAAAAAATTACTCTGTTTCCATTTAGAAGCATTATAGAACCACCATATCTTGGAATTATCTCTGTTTTATCATTGCAACTTTACTGGTGGAATCACAGGTTGCTATATTTTATTTAAACCCCCCCCCCCCAATGATTACTGCATTGTCCAATCTCTGCAGCTGCAGATTTGTAAAATAATTCTTGTTTAACCTGCTCTCTGGAAAACTGAATTAAGGAATTTAATTCTTTAAATTGTTGAAAATGTAAATAGATTGCTTGAAAAGAATTCTTTTACACTTGGAGTACTAGATGAAGATGAATTAAATATAAAAATATTTGGTGTTATTTGGGCATGGATGGGGCAGCAAAATATATGTCTTGATTGCATCAAGTAACAACAAATAGATGTTTGCCAGGAATAGGCAGGTTAGATTTACAGTATAGACAAAGATTTCATTATATGGATTAAACTATGCTAACAATGGAATTACTGTGAAATTGCCTCCAGACCATTCCCAGTTACCATGATGATTGGGAATGACACACAATCTATTGTTATAATATTTTGTATCACATCCCCATTCCTCTCAAAAACAGACCTCATAACATATTGTATTCATATTTCCACACTTCGTGCAAGGACAGTTTCTTCCTCCATATATCGCCACCATCAGATTATTAGCTGTGTTAAACTTCCTTCCATTCATATTCCTAATACTATGCATACCTAATAAAGAGCCAAAGTATGTATGTATGTATGTATGTATGTATGTATGTATGTATGTATGTATATATGTATGTATGTGTCTACCTTCCTACCTACCTGCCTACCTACCTGTGTATCTACCTACCTACCTACTGCTCTTTCGGGCTCTCTGGTAGACTCCTTTCAAAAATTCACAGGTACAAATTTCAGACACACACACGTTTGAAAATTCAAAACAATGTTCTTTATAATGAAAATTCACTTAAATCAAGCCCTCTTTTGGTATAGCAAAGAGCACTGGTCTCCAAACAAACTGGAAATTTGTACAAGTCCCTTATCAGTTCTGTGATACTTATCTTGCAGCTGTGAGGCAATTCACAGTCCTTCTTCTTTCACAAAGTGAAACACACTTTGCTCTGGTTTAGTTTCAAAGCGGGGGAAAATCAGCACACAAAAGGTCAAAGTCAGTAAAGCAGTCACGAAACACAACGATCAGCTAATCCTCCACAATGGCCAAACCCACAGGCTGCTCTTTATAGCAGCCTCACTAATTACCACAGCCCCACCCAACCACAGGTGGCCGCATTTTCTTTGATAATAATCTCTCAGTTGTTGTTGCCTATGCATCGCTCTCCGCATGCGTGGCTGTATCATTAATTCTTGTTCTGAATCCAAGGAGGAGCTAGATAATTGATCTCCTTCTGAGCTGTCTGCCACACTCTCCTCCTCCCTGTCACTCATGTCTTCTTGGTCAGAGGAGCCTTCATCAGCACATTCCACTGGGGGCAAAACAGGCCTGCAGCATGTGGCTGTCTCCCCCACATCCACAGTCCTTGGGGCAGGAGCTGGGCCAGAGCTAACCACAACACCTACCTAGCTATCTAGATATCATCTATTGGATTTGTATCTCGCCTCTCTCTGAGGACTTGGGGTAGCTTACAACATGTGAAAAACAATATTATTCTGAAATCCAATAATAAGTAAAACAGTCTAAAAACCCTAATTTAATTTAAAAACAGTCACTTCCAATCCGCCAGCATACTTTCAATCCAACATACATTCATCCATAGGCAGGGGCTGATGATTAGTGTCCCTAGGCACAAGTGAATCTTCAAATTCTTACAGAAGGCAAAGAGGGTGGGGGCAATACGAATCTCTGGGGGGAGCTGATTCTAGAGGGCCGGGAGCCCCACAGAGAAGGCTCTTCCCCTGCCAAACAACATTGTCTAGTTGACGGGATCTGGAGAAGGCCAACTCTGTGAGACCTGACCGGTTGCTGGGACCCATGTGGCAGAAGGCGGTCCCAGGGGTGGGCAGCAGGGGGCACAGGGTGGAACACAGTTCCACCAGCAGAAATGAAGCTGCATGCCTAGCTTCAGCTGACCGGCGGCAGTCACTTCCGGGATTACCAGAATTGGCTGGGCTCTCCTTTTTCTCCCTGCTGCTGCATCTGTGTTGCTTGCTTTTTTCCTCTTTCCTCCTTTTTGGCCTCAAACAAGCTTCCCTCTCTCCTGCCCAACTCCCCTCCAGCCTCACATGGACACCTCCTGAGACCAGGAAGGAGGAAAGAGGAAAAAAGCAAGGAGCGTGTAGCAAAAGCAGTAGGGAAAAAAGGAGAGCTGAGCCGTATCAAAGTAGTCTGGGCTGCAGGCTGCGGGCTGCGGTCTTTTTCCCCTCGTAAAGCTCTCACTCTGCTTGCAGCTGAGATGATAAGGCATCGTGCGACAATAATAACCTTGTAACTCTCCTTCAACTTTCTGATATTTTAAATCCCTCCCCCTCCCATCCTCCTCCTCAGAAAGCGGCAGGGAGATCAGCACTGGCAGGAGTTGCAGGGGACCCTTTTCCTCCCCTCTCTTTTCTCAAGAGCTGATCGGCACCTGTTCACCTAGCTTCCCAGCCTGAGGCAGGGGACAACCCAGGAAGGAGAGCATGGGAAACACTAAGCAAATTGTCACCCCAGCGAACGACACTAGTGAGGTTGTAAGTTGAGGACTTAACAGTTAACTTGAACGATGATGATCGTTCAAGCTACTCCCACCTGGTTACATGGCCGGCAAGCCATTCCTACCCAGTCACATGAGCATCAAACCACACCCACAAAATAAGCCACTCCCACAGTGTGGCAGTAAAAATTTTGGCTGCCCATTACTGGGTGGTCCTGTAAGTAATCTGGTTCGATGCCATGTATTGCCATTATAGTGATCTTGTTCTGTTTTCCCTCTTTTAGATCACAAAGAAGCAGTGTTGTTGGAGTGGAGCTCTTCGACTGGGATTTACGTCCAAGGATCCCTCTAGGATTAACCCAGAAACTCTTCCCAAGTATGCATGCCCAGATCTGGTTTCTCAAAGTGGATTTTGGGCAAAGGCCCTTCCAGAAGAGTTTGCAAACGAAGGAAATATCATAGCGTTCTGGGTGGATAAAAAAGGACGTGTGTTTTATCGTGTGAATGATTCTGCTGCCATGTTGTTCTTCAGCGGGGTAAGGACAACTGAGCCATTGTGGGCTTTGATTGATGTCTATGGACTCACTCGTGGAGTGCAACTATTAGGTAGGTACATATCTAAAAACAATGCAGCATTGTTATACGTTGTTAGAGTACATCCTTGTATTCTTGAGAAGAAATACTTTAATTCTTGCCTTATCTGAATTAGTAACGACTCTCCAGTGGCTGAACAACAGAATCAGGCCATTTCTAGTGGTGTGAATTTATGAAACACTATAGCCATCTATGCATTTTTATCTCTTGATTTTTTTTTCTAACTCCATATCCTGTTATGCTTATCTTCTTGTTTCTTGTTCTCATTCCAAAAGTCAAATAGATCAAAAACAATACAGCAGATTGTCAATAAACCTTACAAGTTTGTTTTTGACATAAACTGTTAATGGCTAAAGAGTAATCTTGCACAAGCTAAACTTTATAGGGAGCTATTGCAGGCTTTTTGCATTTTATTGTCGTTTAACTTTATGACACATAGAAACAAGGAAGATTTTTTAAATTCATGCCAAGCCACTTCCATATGGTAGATATGGAGAATGTCCCTGATTGGACTATTACATCAGAGTTGGAAGTGAAACGCTTTTAACTTTGCTGATTAGAAAATCTGTAAAACAGTCTTTTAAAAAATCCAGCTGGGCAAGTAGGCAGCTCAATAATGGAAAAACACTCTTTCTCCCTCCCTCCCTCCCTCTCTCTTTCTTCCACCCACTCTCCCTCCCTCCTTCTCTCCCTCTCTCTTTCTTCCACCCACTCTCCCTCCCTCCTTCTCTCCCTCTCTCTTTCTTCCACCCACTCTCCCTCCCTCCTTCTCTCCCTCTCTCTTTCTTCCACCCACTCTCCCTCCCTCCTTCTCTCCCTCTCCCTTTCTTCCACCCACTCTCCCTCCCTCCTTCTCTCCCTCTCTCTTTCTTCCACCCACTCTTCCTACCTCCTTCTCTCCCTCTCTCTTTCTCCCTCTCTCTCCCTCTCTGTTCCTCTCTCCCCCTCTCTCTCATGAATATGGGGTTTAAGAGTGAGTGAGTGAGGGGGGTAACAATTTGTTCAAGCAAATGTCATAACTGCTAAGGTTTTCAGAAGCATCACCAGGCCCTTTTGAAGGAAAGGAGGAGAGATGAGATGGGGTTCTGGTCCCCACTTGATAGGCCCCTCCTTGTAGGGTGGAGCCAACATCCATCCAGCCAATGAGGACTGAGTCTGTTATGATTTTTATCTCTGCATGTGCCTCGGTACCCCCTCTTCTGTGAGGACCGAGAAACACACTCGATTTTGTGACCTTCCACTCCAGTCAAAGGTAACCCAAACTGATCAACTGCGGAACTAGACAACCAAGAGAAAAAAAATGCTAGAACCAAAAATGTTTCCCACATGTGGCGACCAGGACAACCTTGGGTGGGATTGGATATTGGCTCCACCCTACAAGAAAGGGCATATCAGGTGAAAACCAATACCCCTTCTCCATAGTGGGTGGAGCCAAGATCCAAGTATGGGACATATCAAAGCCTAGCCCTGTCTAGGGCCAAAAATTAGCCCTAGGGAGGGCTAATCCTGGTCACCTGGAATCCCATGGACTTTCCTCTGAAGGACCCAACCCTGAATGTGGTCTCATCCGAGGCACATATGGTGATCCTGTAATGCCTGATGAATGGCGTCAGCGATGACCAAGTGGCAGCTCTGCAGACCTCATCTAGGGAGGCTTTCGTGGACCAAACTGCCTCTGTGGCTGTGCTCCTGCTGGAGTGAGCTGTGATCTGACAAGGCCTGGACATGTCCTGGAGGTCATAGGCTTGAGCAATGATGCTTCACGGCCAATGGCCGACAGTCGCCGATGATACCTTCTGGCCCATGTCATGTGGCTGAAAGGAGACAAAAAGAGCCTCCATCTGATAGATTGAAGTGGTGCGTTTGACGTAGAGGCCCACAGTTCATCCAGGGTGTGCCACTTTAATGCTGAGGAGCAAGATGTCCTGTGGTGAAAGGTTGGGAGTATCAGTTCCTGTGCCCTTTGGAATGTGGAATTAACTTTGGGAACAAAAGTGGGATTTAACCTAAGGATGACATAATCTGGATGAAAAATGCACAAATCCTGGCAAATTGAAAGGGAAGGGAACTCCAAGATCCATCTGGCAGATATGATTGCCACCAGAATGCCACCTTTAGGGAGAGGTGGCACAAGGAGGAGGTTCGCAAGGGCTCAAAGGGAGCACCCGTCAGGGAACTCAGAACTATGGTCAGATCCCAAATGGGATAGCAATGTAAAACTGGGGGATAGGTTAGTCGCCCCTCTGAGGAACATATGCACTGTGGGGTGGTGAGACAGAGGGGCCGAGGATCCCGTGGCCAGCATGGATGACATTGTGGCCACCTGACATTGGAGGGTGTTGGGAGACAACCCTTTGGTCAGGCCTGTCTGCAGAAATTCCAGGACCTGTGCTAGGGAAAGGTCAACGGGAAAGCAACCCCCCCACCGGAACACCAAGTACAGAAGGCCCTCCAAGTGGCGGCGTAAATTCTAATTAATGGGCCTGGACGGGTAGAAATGGAAGGATAGAAATGACATTATCTGACATAGCCCGGCATCTTAGTGCACCCTGTTCAACTGCCAGGCAGTCAGTTGAAGCCATTCCGATCCAGTTATCAGGATCCATCCAGGGTGTGCACGGAGAATCAGGAGTCCGCAAACCATGGAGGACCGGTATGGAGAAAAGACCATTTCTGCCTTAGTGCAGTGTCAAATTAAAGTGGGCTGCCTAAGACAATGTAAAATACGACATGCAAACCAGACCACAGCACTTGAGCCAGCATAAGCCAGAAAACATTATTGTCATCTTGAAATAGGAAAATACAGGCAGACATTCTATTTATGATGAGCTGGAGGTGAATAGAAGACAACATCATTTATTCCTGCCCTCCAGAAATGGTTGGTGGCCCAAACTCATGAATGGCAAATATGGCCAATTTCACTCAAATCCCTAGGGCAGGTTCTGTCATTGAGGAGAACCCAGTCTAATGTCTATTCTGCATGTCAGTCTCTTTAAAGTTATTGGTAGACAGCTTCTGCATTATCTTTATTGAACTGGTTATTTTCTGCATGCAAAACCTTTGCTCTTTCATTGATACCTAAAATATATAGCATCATATAATATATAATCTCCAAATACATTTTTGTGGTATTTAAATCATATTTTACTTGAACAGACATACTCTAATTAGACATAATATACAATAACAGATGATATTAAACCATTTTTGTTGTTTAAAATGATGCTTGATGTCCTTTTAATATTTTTACATCTTCTTTATAAGGACATTCAAGATCAAGCAAACATTTCCAGGATTGGAATCCAGAAATTACCAAGAAAATAAATATTATTAATAAAATATATTTTGTTATGACAGACCATTGGCGCATATGTTAAAGTATGGAATGTACTTTGCTCATCTTCCATGTCTTGCATATCTATGTTACAACTGGGATAGGGAAATTAATTAAAGAGAATTAACTGGTTATTTCTTTATATAAATCTTAGATTTTACATTTATCTATCTATCTATCTATCTATCTATCTATCTATCTATCTATCTATCTATCTATCTATCTATCTATCTATCTATCTATGTATTAGATTTGTATGCCGCCCCTCTCCGTAGACTGCAATTGCTGATGTTAAATGCAATTGCTGATGTTAAAACTGCTAGTTTACAAAATTGAATCTGTTTATTGGACTCTGAAAAAAAATGCTCTTCTGCTTTATTGCATAGTGAAGGGAGGACCAAGAGTGCTCCTTTAGTGAAGGTCAGGGTGATGCTCACTTGTGAACCTAAGGAAATAAACAAATTCATAAATATTAGGGAACTACATAATTTATTGTGTTTAATGTGTTAAACAGGCTATTTTCCATGCTATATAAAGAAAGAAAGAGAACTGAATGACTTAGATTAAATATTTAATTTGTAAAACAGATGAGTGGGACATAAAAAGGCTGTAGATTGAAAAAGCAAAGAGTAATGGCAGAGGATTTACTGTAATACCATTGCCTGAGATCCCAAAGAAAGAGGGGAATCACAACTAATTTGTATTCATTTTGGTAAAGCATTTATTGTTCCAATAGAGCACGTAGTGAACCTGAAAGTTCAAAGTCTTATCCAGAAATAGAAGGAAATAAATTCAAGAATCGATTTATATTGTATGTATGTATGTATGTATGTATGTATGTATGTATGCATGCATGCATGCATGCATGTAATGTTGTATGTATGTATGCATGTATATATGTTATTGCAGAGACGGTTCTACGGTGATTACAGCAGGAAGCGATGAAAACATAAAAACCCACGTTTTGGACATGCTATGTCGATGACACAGTCACCATCCTCAAGCAAAAGGATAAAACCAGGTGTATGGAAATCTTCAATCCCGTATAACCGGATATCCAATTTACGATGGAGGAAGAGACCAGTAACAAACTTCCCTTCCTGGATGTGCAAATCAACACAACCCAGATGGGAGCATCGATACAGAAGTACACTGAAAGACCACAAGCATGGATTGCATATTGCGCAATGAGAGCAATCACTCTAATGCATACAAAGTCAGCTGTATTCGGGCATTGTTTGGCAGGATAGATACCCACTGCAGCACACGTACGGCCAAAGCAAAAGAGCGTGCACACCTTTAACGAATTTGCATGCCCAATGGTTACTTGATGGATTTTTATCTAACGATGTATCACACTCAGGGCCTGGCAGCCCATTGAGGGCACAAGTGCAACATCAACATGGAGGATGTTCCCATGCATACAGGGGGTGTCCGAAACTGCTGCACACATTCTTGCATCACATGGGGTTAAAGCAGCACACAAACCGGACCAAAAGCTGAGAGAGAAAGAGAGTAATGCACAAGAAGCTCTACCAAAGGAGGAGACTTCCTCAATAGTCTACTATATTAACTGCAGCAATTGTGCAGGTCATTATGTAGGAGAAACAGCAAAATGACTAAAAACTTGGGTGCATGAACATGAACTAGACAGTTAGACTTTGGTTTTCTGGCACGTGCATGCATGCCAGCCACCTAGTCTTTGCGTGTACCAGAGTGCTTGCACGTGCTTTGTGCATGCGCAAAGACCAGAAACCAGAAGATGAGCTGGCAATGGTACAGATGCCCATAGAAAAGGCTCTATGTGCCACCTCTTGCACATGTGCCATAGGTTTGCCATCATGACCCTAGTCTAATCTTTGTAGATTTAGGACACTGCATACCATATGAATGTCTTTTCCAAGGCTTTCATTGTAAGTCCACTGATCCTACTCTTTCTTCCCTGCATTATTTATTTTCTCTTGATGATTGATCCTACAAAGCAGAATGTATCTATTGCTTCTGATACTGCTTCAGTATCTTCATAATCAGTTCTAAGACTGGTTGTTGTGTTTGTAATCTATTAGATTATTCATCTTTATATTTCATGTTAATGTAATTTTTTTCCTTACTCCTTGATTTTCATTATTAGAGATCACAGATCAGTTGCATTTTTGGCTATCAGCATAGCACATGCTCTTGATATTACTTCTTTTAAATTTGAAAACCCACACTCATCTTCTCCCAATCTACCTTCTCATAATATATACCCAGCACAAATGTTGAATGGATAAAGAGGGAGCGTACAGTCTTGTTTCATTCTTTTGCCAACCGGAACTAGTCTGTCTCTCTATGTTCTCTCTGTACTGTGGCATCCAGACCTGTACATAGGTTTTATTTTTTATTTTTTATTTTATTTTATTTATTTATTTATTTTATTTGTTTATTTATTTATTTTATTTATTTTATTTATTTTATTTATTTTATTTATTTTATTTATTTTATTTATTTTATTTATTTTATTTATTTTATTTATTTTATTTATTTTATTTATTTTATTTATTTTATTTATTTTATTTATTTTATTTATTTTATTTATTTTATTTATTTTATTTATTTTATTTATTTTATTTATTTTATTTATTTTATTTATTTTATTTATTTTATTTATTTTGTCCAATACATAATACACATTGAGGAGAAAGATATGTAATAATATAAGTAAAGAAAAGAATAGAAGAAAAGATATAAATGTATAGGTGAACATATTTGAAGGAAGAAAAGCTAAGTGAGATAAGGAGAGACAATTGGACAGGGGACGGAAGGCACACTAGTGCACTTATGCACGCCCCTTACTGACCTCTAAGGAACCTGGAGAGGTCAATCGTGGATAGTCTAAGGGAAAAATGTTTGGGGTTAGGAGTTGACACTACTGAGTCAGGTAATGAGTTCCATGCTTCAACAACTGTATTCAAAGATGGGACTGGCAAAAGTTTTGTAGGCTCTGGTGAGTAGCGTGAGATTGCCAGAGCAGAAGCTGCGTAGGATCAGGTTAATGAAATGTTCTGAGATTATCCTTTTTCTGAGCATAATCATGCCTTGATATGACTGACACAATCAAAGGCCGTTTTCTAACCAAGCACATATGGGCTTGTCTTGGTGTTCTTTAACTTTTTCAGTTACTGTATCCAGTGGGCATTAACAATAATGTCTCATGTTCCTGAGTCTTTTCTTAAGCCAGCTTGAACATCTGGCATAATAGGCTTAACACTGTCCTGGCATCTTGTGCTACTGAAGAATGCCTTTCCATACTCTCCTAAGAGATTCACGTTTTTCTTTTTACTCACTTCACATTTTCATTTCAGAATATTGTAGAATTTTCTACTTCCTTTTATAATCTGAAATTGGGGACTGACGGTCTGAGATCTGAAGATGACTCTGTCTGCCAGGGAATTTCTTTCATAGTTTTTGCTCTGATTTTATCAATATTTAATATAGTTTACACCTGCTGTTTTTTTAAATTAATGTCACACAGACAACTGCTCATCCCAGTAGGAAAAACATCTTCTTTCTTATCACTCTTAGAAGAGCAGTTCTGAATGTACATCTTAAAATCTTTCTATATTACCCTATCACATCTTTAAAATAGATTTTATTCTAAGGGAAGTGTTTCTTTCTATAACTTTACATCTTTCCCAGTTTTATGCCAAGCAATAGTTTATCTTAGAACAATTTTACATTTCTTTTCTTCTCATCTCCTTGTCTCACTTTTGAGATGGAACACTACCATCTGAGACTGTTAATTCAACCAGATAGTAAATAACAGCGATAAAATTAATCTGGGTGGGTCCATTAATAATTTCCTATTTATAGGGTAAAATAGTGTGCTCAAATTTCCTGGCAAAGGCTACATCATACAAGAAAATGACCAGTAGTTTCAAGATTATATGGGCAAAACTCCTTATTCAATGAATTTTTTAATACCACTGTTTCAAAGCATTAATTTTTTTTCTAATGTTGTATCTTGTCTCTAGTTGTCTGATGTCTTGCCTTGTCTCTAGTTGTCTGATGTATCAATCAGTCTCACAAATGTGACAGGCAAAGGTTGAGTACCCAAAGTAGATGCCTACTGCCACATAGAATTTTGCTTCCTGACTTTCTATATATGTTATACTCTGCCCTACCTTGGCTTTGGTATGATCATGAGCTAAGGCTAATGTAGCTTCCAGTGAGAAGTCAGAGTAATTTAAATTATGATTTTCTGATAAATTTGTTAAAGGAAATAAGAGAGACCAGACCATAAAAAGATTAGACCATAGAGATTCCAATGTTAAAATGTTTTTATAAAGTCTTATCTGTGTACAGATGCTGTATTTGGACTTTGACATTAAATCATTTAATTGCAGCTAGAAATAATATTTCCCAAGATCTGTAGATGTTTTGAATAGCCAAAGTTGACCCCCCCTAAATTGTGTATTCAAAAGCTTTCTGAGATATTTTATTACCCAGGTAGTTAAATTGTATGGCCTGTTGCATCTCATGACCATTTAGTGTTCATCTAGTCTATTAACTTAATGGTCTGTGCAATAAGTTATTTTCATAATTGATCTCAAGAATTTCTCAGAGCAGAACTCTGAGAAGGACATAGCCTCTATAAAGCAAACTATGTTAATGCCAGTACCAGTACATCATCTGTATATGAGACTAGATAGAAATGCTTTTCAAAAATATTGAAAACAAGATTTCCCTGGCATAAAAACCTTTATTTTTATTTTTAAACTGTCATGGATTTTTCTTTTATAAATATAGGAGTAAACACTATCAACCGAGAGTTCATTCAATTTTTGCATTAACCTACAGTGTATTTCTGGAAATTTAGTCAAAGGCATAATTAAAATTAACAAAAGCAACATATTAGTATTGGTATTAATATTGGTATTGGTATTACCATATTGGTATTAATTTATTTGTATAGTTATCAACCACGAATTGTAATATTAGTACAGTGGTACCTCTACCTAAGAAAGCCTCCACTTACCGTAAGAACTATTCTAGATAAGAACTGGGTGTTCAAGATTTTTTTGCCTCTTCTTAAGAACCATTTTCTACTTAAGAACCCGAGCCCAGAAAAATTTCCCAGGAAATTTGAGAATGACATGAAAGCCCAGCCAGTTTCCTGCCATTCCCCCTTTAATTCCAGCCATCTTGGGTTATTCTGGGCTGCCAGAGGAACCTTTCAGTGGCACTCAAAGAGGCTTTGGCAGCCGTGAGTGAATGGAGCATTTTCCTTTCTTTGGATGCTTGGAGAGGGAATAAACCTCTGCCTGCACCCAGAGAAAAGAAACACTCCCTTCGCTCTGGGCAGCCCAGAGTGAACGAAGCATTTTCCTTTCTCTGGGTACTTGGAGAGGGAATAAACCACTTTGCTGTGGTGACTCCCTCACGCTGCTTCCCGTACACCCGGTACAAGGTTGCCTCCTGGAGCATCTGGGGATGGAAAGGCAAAAGAGGGCACTTCGCCCCGGCCGGATCAACTCAGATTCGGCCAAACCAAGGAGTCACCACAGTGAAGGAAAGGCGCCAACTACAAAGCAAGCGAGTGAGAGGAGAGAGGAGCCCTTCAGCATGGGAAGGAAGAGGAAGCAGGCAGCAGTAGCAGCAGCAGCCGCTGTCTTTCGGTCAAAGGAGCAGGAGGTACCACCCTCTCACCCACCTGGGTTTATCTCTCTGGAGCAGTGTATGGGAGGCAGTCTCGCATTGGGTGTATGGGAGGCGCATGCTCCTCCTTGCTGCCTCAGTCCCTCTTTTTTTTAAAGCCTTAAAGTTTTGGATTTGTTTGATTCCCCTCACCTTACCTTCTTTTTTCGGCAGCGTCTGTCCTCCTTGTCTTCCTCCTCCTCCCACCCTTTTATTTCCTAATGGGTTTGCACGCATTATTTGCTTTTATATTGATTCCTATGGGAAAAATTGCTTCTACTTACAAACTTTTCTACTTAAGAACCTGGTCACGGAACGAATTAAGTTCTTAAGCAGAGGTACCACTGTACTTTATTTATATGGTGGTGTCTTTAACCTGCTCCTCCCTCTACAATCTGTCAAGATATGTTTTGCCTTAATCTAATTAAACAACTTCCTTTTGTGGTGGAACATTTGTGGATGATGTTAAGTAAATATTTAACCCTAGAACCCTATAAAAATCCATCCACTCATTCATTCATTAACGTTTCTGGAAACCAAATAAACAGAGACTTTCTTTCCAATTAGCCTCCATTTTATTTTTAGCCTCTTATTCTCATCTTGTAACCGGACAGCTCCCCCATCCACCTACTATTATAGTTCCTGGTCAGTTGCATCTTTTTCTGCCCTGATACTAAAATACAATGCTTACAAATTTGATCTATAACATTTATATCCATTGAAGGCATCCAAAAGTACAGTGTATCTCCTTGCAATATGCTGTGGGGAAAGGATTGTGGTAAAACCACATGGAGATTTTTTTCATTCATTTTTCCTATTGTTTTTAATTGAATTGTGATTAACAAACAGTTTCAAGTCCAGGATGCATATGAAAAAAGAGAAAATAAAAAAGAACTACTCCAATATAAATGAAGAGACAGGTTTCACACATGTAGAGATTTACCATATGTAAAGTTTAACACGTTATTGCTATTGAGGTAAAATCAATCCAAATTTGATAAAATGGTGGTTCTTGTCTCAAATGTTTCATTATTTTAACTTTTCCTGTGATTTTTTTTTCTAACATGGCAGTTGAAGGGATTTTGTTCATCCACATCTTAAATGTTATGTTATGTAGAGTTTTTCAGTGTCAAATAGTTATTATTTTGGCTCCTAAAAATAAATAAATGTTAAGCAATTGACAGTCCCTCAGACTGTTGGGAAACTGCACCAGCTGTGGGTTTGGCTAGGTGGTCATATGACTGGGTGGGCATGGCTAGATCATGTAACTAGGTGGGCGTGACCAATTTAACAGTCCATTAAACATGCACACAAATTAAATGTTAATTTGTTTGCTCCTGGGGTTTTTTCATTTGCTTTTGTTTTCGTGTTGCTCTTTTGGTTTACTTTTCTTTTTACTAAATCAATTTTCAGTTGTTTAGGAGTCTAGGTGGTCCACTTCAGGAAACTCAGTTTTGCAGCAATTCTTCTCAGCCCCAATGAGCTTGAGAAATCTCTCTTTCTCTTCTGGAGGCCGTGGAGGTCAAAAATGGAGAGTTTTTGTTCTGATTCAGGCTAGTCCAGGTAATAATTGAAATAAATTGCTTCCCAGATGCTTTATTTCTAACAATAACTGTTCTATTTATTTCTTCTACTTCTTAGTTCAATCAGCTTCTGTGATGCAGCAGGAATTACTTTCATCCCTTCCCCCCCCCCGTTAAGTTAGGCAGTTTATCTAAATAATTACTTCAATGGATTCTAGGAGTCATTCTGAAATTAATGGGCTAGTCTGTGATGGGTAAACAAGTAATAAAACAGGTCATAAATTACACAATCTGTAGCTTACGTGCTGGAGCTAAAATGAAAGGAACCATCTTGGCTGGTGTCAGAATTGATGCAAGCAGAAACTGCTTCCGTCCAATCCCGGATGTGAGGTAATCAATTAATTAATTACTCACGTTCTGAAATTAATCTCAAAACTTCCTCCTACTCCTCTCTTCTGATCTTTTTTGCTGCCTTCTGAACTTTGGATTGATCCATCTCAAGTCCTGACAGCTATTATCTGAATCATCTGTCTGCATACTTTCAGTTGAAACCTGTTCCCCTATTTCAAGTTCTTCCTGCTTCTAAATCAGGTAAATTGACAGGTTCCAATTCAGCCCCTCCCTCCGAATCCAAGCATTCCAAAGGCTGATAGGGAATACACACAACAGTTTTCATTCATTTTTTTTGCCTCTTGGCAATGAAGGACTGCAAATAATTTTACTACTATGCTATGGGTGTGTCTTATTTGTGGGTGTGGCTTGCCAGTTATGTGACCAGGTGGGAGTGGCTTGATGATCATGTGAATGGGGGTGGCTCAAAAGTCATCTGACTGGCTTAAAGATGGCCACCTTGATGTCACTCATATCAAGGGTTTGGGTTAGGGTTAGGGTGCCTGACTCTCCTCCTCAAGAGCTACAATTTCCCTATTTATTATTCCTGAACATCCAAAATATACTATTTAATTCTGTGTATATATGCCATATGTGTACATACATAATACACACAGGCACACAAAAATATACATTATCTACTATATAAACTGTATGTGTATATACACACAACACACGGACACACGGCTCTTCTAAAATTAGGCACATTCAACCTCATTTACTGCGATAAGAAAAACATATCCAGAGCACAGAAGGGAAAAAAAGAAAAAAAAGAAAAAAAATCTACCTGCTCTGCGTACCTGATCAAAATTTTTCTACTGGTTCTGTGTACCTGACCATACCTGTAGGAGCCCATCACTGCTTCTTGGGCATCTGTTCACTCCATTTTCACCCTGCGCCTCCAGCAGCATTTTGCAGACCAAACCAGGCAAAAACAGCCCGTTTGTGGGCAAAATGAGTCATTTTACCTGGGTTTTTTTGGCCTCCTGGGGCATCTGTTCATTCCATTTTTAGCAACATTTGGCAGGATATAGTTAAGAATTTCCATAGACAATATAAGACCATGTTGATAAGGTTTTATGTTACACAAAAATACATCATACCCAAAGAACCATGTGATCTTTATTGAAAGTTTCCTTATTATTATAAAAAAATATGAAAATTTTACTAAAATCTTCTCCAAAAAAATCATTTTTAGTCAAACAAAAATTATCATCCTCAGTGAAGGCCTGCCATCTTCAACTGTTACTGGTGCGCCATCTGTGTCCATTGCGGGCACGTACCCGTAGGCATTAGATTTTGCTCCGGTGCATGCTCAGCAAGCGAAATCTTGCATGAAGACGATCGCTTCACACAAGATTTCGCTTGCTGAGCATGCGCAGAAGCAAAATCTCATGAGTGTGTGCGCATCGGGGATGCACATCTGTGCATGCATCCCACAAATCGCTACCGGAACATAGCACCTTACCATTCCGGTAGCAGGTCATCACTGATCATCCTAATCTACATAAGTTATTTAAGGAGTTGAAGAGGTATCTTTTTTTCAGAGCTTTCAAATTTGAAGCCTCAATTTAGTTACAACATTTTCAAGCTTCTTTATTCTAGGAAAATATTTTAGATGAAAAAATAATTGATTTACAAAATTGTTTGGTTGTATATAGTTTCTATTTGAAACTGTTGTTTAAAATGTCTTCCATAATACCTCTCTGTATCCTGTCTCTTTATTATGGATCTTGTGACCCTTAATTTACAATTTGGGGAAATATTCAGGCTCTCAGATCTTGATTTATTTTTGTTTGTGATGTCTGACTATTTCAGGATCACAAGACACATGGTATTTTTTAGTATTCTGTTCATGTCTTTGTTTTGCTATTTTTAATTAGCAGATCGAATCACTCTGGAAAATTAATAGGGTCATGCAGGGGAACAGCTCATCCTAATCTTCTTATCTTTTCTATACTGAAAACATTTCAGATTTTCTTTCTGTAGCGTACTGATTGGAAAGATATTTTCTCGTACTATGTTTCTTCTGTCTCTTCATTATATTTTTTATTTGTGTGACCACTTGTTTGATAGACCTTTTTCATGTGACTGGTCATGGCAGCATCTATATGATTAAATCTTCGGAGATTTTTCCAGCATAGTTACCTGAAAAAATTATCTTGTGTATGTTCTTAAGATTCTAAAGATTTTACTATTGTATGCAATCCCACAGTGAAACAAAGACAATCTTCATTTATTTATTTATTTATTTATTTATTAGATTTGTATGCCGCCCCTTTCCGTAGACTCGGGGCGGCTCACAATACAATAAAAACAGTTCGTAACAAATCTAATAATTTACAATTTATTTATTTTTTAAACCCATTATTAAACAGACATACATACAAGCATACCATACATAAATTGTATAGGCCCAGGAGAGATATCTCAGTTCCCCCATGCCTGATGACAAAGGTGGGTTTTAAGGAGTTTACGAAAGGCAGTTCTAATCTCTCGGGGGAGCTGGTTCCAGAGAGTCGGGGCTGCCACAGAGAAGGCTCTTCCCCTCGGGCCCGCCAACCGACATTGTTTAGTTGACGGGGCCCGGAGAAGGCCCACTCTGTGGGACCTAATCAGTCGCTGGGATTCGTGCAGCAGAAGGCGGTCTCGGAGATATTCTGGTCCGATGCCATGAAGGGCTTTAAAGATTGAACACTTTGAATTGTGACAGAAATTGATCGGCAACCAATGCAGACTGCGGAGTGTTGGTGTAACATGGACATACCTGGGGAAGCCCATGACTGCTCTCGCAGCTGCATTCTGCACAATCTGAAGTTTCCGAACACTTTTCAAAGGTAGCACCATGTAGAGAGCATTACAGTAGTCGAACCTCGAGGTGATGAGGGCATGAGAGACTGTGAGTAGTGAGTCCCGGTCCAAATAGGGCAGCAACTGGTGCACCAGGCGAACCTGAGCAAACACCCCCTTCGCCACAGCTGAAAGATGGTTCTCTAATGTGAGCTGTGGATCGAGGAGGACGCCCAAGTTGCGGACCCTCTCTTCATTATTACTGCTGCCCTAATAACATCTTGTTGCCATGGAACTGTGTTTATAAAGAACATTCTGAAGTGAAGGAAATAAAATGAAATTTAAAAGGAATCACACATAGAGTTTCTCTGAGGTTTATTAATTCAAAACCCTTTTCCAAAGTGTAATATTTTAAGAAACTCTGTCAGGCTTAATTTAAGAGTTTCCTTCATTTTACATTTATATGGTAAATGTATAAACATGTGCACCATTTCTCCAACTTTATTATAAAACCAAACTTGATCCGAAGAAACAGTAGTTTGGAAAGAGAATTTCCAAATTCTAATATTTGATGAATTCTTTATAATTACATGTTTATTATCAAGTTTGCTTTTATTCTGGATTCATTTTTATAGTGTCATGATGTCACACAATTCCTTTTCTTAACTAGTTTTACACTTCATTTTGTTTTCTTTACCAATCTTGGCAGAGTAGGTAGTTAGAAAGTATTCTAGATCATCTGTTTTTACTATAGATTTTGTTCCATAAGGTGCTCATTTGCGTAGGTCCAAATGCATAATTGGAAATTTTGTTTTTCTGTTTGTAAAAGTTTGTACAGTATTTTTGACAAGATACAGAATAGGGAAATCTCTCTGCAATTGTTTCATTTAAAAGAGTTAACTCAAAATGCATTGTAATCACAGGTGAAAAACAACAGGTGCTAATTCCCCAGCCACATGCAGAATAGAGAGATCTTACAATTAAAATAAAATACTGTCAATGGATAAGGTTAAAAAAATCATACTTCAGGTAGCAGAGTAATACAGAGAACAGGAAAAAGGTTATGTTACTACTGCAGAAAAAAAAAAGCTAGGAATTGTATGCAAATAGCTGAAAGGCTAGGTTTACTTATTGCGTAGCTGTTTCCTGAAGTGATTTCCTAACTTTGTCTATGTTGCCCTGTATAAAATGTGTATAAGCTTCCTTCAGACCGCTTACCTTTCATTACACTTTCTGCTAGCATCAAAAAAAAATTCTCCACATAGAATTTTCTATTTTTGAGTCTAATATGAACATGGCATTTTTGCAGTTGTTGGAGGAATTCATGGAAGAGAATTGGATGGCTATTTTCATAGAATAAACATGATACCATTTCTCTGTAGTTCCTGATTAACAAACATCAATGAAATAGTTTTCCAGTTTTGTTAAGAGTTCATTCTGCATCCATAAGAAAATAACTCTGTGTGTGTGTGTATATGTGTTTGCTTGTGTGCATGTGTGTCTGTATGTGTGCATGCATGTGTGCTTTTTTCCCCTATGACCCATGTAATGAAATGAAAAATAAAAAAAGCTAAACAAGGAATTTCCATACACAAGCAATAAATTTAAACCGTTACTATGACCCATCATTTTTCAACCCTGCTAATTTCTTTCCTACAGCCTATCAAGCAGGCTATTATCTAATTTTGGAACAGCATGTTCCAAATAACTTTTCATAACATTCGGCATTTATATCTGAAAACACAAGCGTTATAGACATTAAAATATTTTAACTTAATTGCTATTTAATTTTGGAAGGTATGTAGTATTTGTGAATAGTTTGATGCTAAATGATACCAAGTTATCCACTTTTTAATTGAAAGAATACATTTCTGTATTCCTAAAAATATAATGCTTTGTAAATTAATTAAATGTAGAAAACTGTTGAAACCCAAGATTTGAATTCTTAATATTATCAATCAACATGAGAAAACATAAGAAGAACATACAAACCTAAGAAGAACCATGCTGAATCAGACCAAAGCCCATTGAGTCCAGTATTCTGTGACACACAGTGGCCCACCAATTGTCCATGGGGATCTTGAGCAGAAAGAGAAGGCAAGACCCTCCCTTTCCCCGACCCCCAACAAATGGTACTCAAGGGAATCCTGCCTGCCTCAACCAACATAGAGGTGACACATGGACATCCATTTCAATAACCACCGATACACTTGGCATCCATGAATCTGTCTAATTCTGCCTTGAAGCTATCAAGGCTGACAGCTGTCACAACCTCTTCTGGAAGTGAATTCCAGAAACCAACGACCCTCTGGGTAAAGAAATATTTCCCTTTATTTGTCCTCACATTCTTACCTATGAGCTTTAGGGAGTGCCCCCTTGTTCTAGTATTGTGTGATAGAGAAAATAATTTTTCTCTATTCACCTTTTCTCTCCCATGCATGATTTTATACACTTCAATCAAGTCACCCCTTAAATGCCGTCTTTCAAGGCTGAAGAGACCAAGGCGTTGCAACCTGGTTTCATAAGGGAGGTGCTCCATTTCCTTGATAATATGTGTTGCCCTTTTTTGCACCTTTTCCAAAACGATATCAATGATCTGTTACATAAGAAAAGTAGATAGGTTCAGTAGTTTGTTGAGCTTTTATAAAAAAAATATAAGGGAATGCTATTTGAAGATGGGACTATATATAGCTGTGGGGAAACAGGAATGAATTTAGGTAATTGATACCACTGAAGTCTTTGGATGTTACTTGATTTAATCTTGTAAGCAGATTGAGGTGACAGAGGTTGTTGGCATATTTCAAATGCTATACTTAGTCTTTGTTCTGTTGCAACATATGGGGTAGTAGGTAGAGAGACAAGGAATAAATATCAACAGAACCAATAGACTGCTTAAACCTGTGCATTGGTGCCCTTGATGAGTCTTATTTGCTTGCATGACTCTTTCCATAGCAACCCACTTTCAGCATTAAACTACTCATTCAGCTGAATAACTGTTAGCATGGGTGCTAATGGTACTAGTGCCTAGGAAACCCGATCTTCACATGAAGCAGCTATGAATGAGATTAAAATGTTCTTCAGTTGCAAAACAAATAAGTCAAAAGGCTATTTAAATATTCATCGAATCAGCACACATGATTTTACATAAGCTTTAATGCTTAATTGTTGTGGTTCGCTCTGGCCCAGCTCCTGCCCCAAGGACTGTGGATGTGGGGGGACATCCACATGCCATAGGCCTGTTTTGCTCCCGGTGGAATCTGCTGATGAAGGCTCCTCTGACCAAGAAGACATGAGTGACATGGAGGAGGAGAGTGTGGCAGACAGCTCAGAAGGAGATCAATTATCTAGCTCCTCCTTGGATTCGGAACAAGAGTTAATGATACAGCCACGCATGCGGAGAGTGATGCATAGGCAGCAACAACTGAGAGATTATTATCAAAGAAAATGAGGCCACCTGTGGTTGGGTGGGGCTGTGGTATTTAGTGAGGCTGCTATAAATAGCAGCCTGTGGGTTTGGCCATTGTGGAAGATTATCTGATCGTTGTGTTTCGTGCCTGCCTTGCTGACTCCGACCTTTGTGTGCTGATTTTTCCCCGCTTTGAAACTAAACCAGAGCAAAGTGTGTTTCACTTTATGAAAGAAGAAGGACTGTGAATTGCCTCATAGCTGCAAACTAAGTATCTCAGAACTGATAAGGGACTTGTACAAATTACCAGTTTGTTTGGAGACGAGTGCTCGTTGCTATACAAAAAGAGTGCTTAGTTTATTTAAATTTTCAGTATAAAGAACATTGTTTTGAATTTTCAAAAGTGTGTGTGTCTGAAATTTGTATCTGTGAGTTTTTAGGAGGATTCTACTAGAGAGCTCAACAGAACACTTAATGGTCATAAAAACAATGTAATTATGTAGATTTGGATATAAACCAGTGGTGGATTGCTGCCGTTTCAGATCGGTTTGCCCGTATTGGTGGCGGAAATTTGCCCCCACTCGCTGAACCAGTATTGATGGCTGGTAAGCCATGCCCCTGAACTGGTCCTCCGGTCGCTGCTCCTTGAGAATGACTGCCAAAGAACCCTCTGTGCATGCACAAAGGCTTCTGTACATGTGCAGAGGGTCATTTCCCTGACGTAATGCGAGTGCGCGAGGGCACAAAACGTGCACTTCCGACATGATGCGAACCGGTAGGGAAAGTGAGTGGAACCCACCCCTGATATAAATATAGTACTTCTAGAAATAGTGTGTGGTAGTAGTTAAGAGTTTACACCACTGACCTAAAAATTCTCCAAACTGATAGTAAAATAGAGCCGAGGTAGCCAGCAGGTAGAGTGCAGTACTGCAGGCCTCTAAAGCTGACTGTAGATCTACAGGTCAGCGGTTCAAATCTCATCACTGGCTCAAGGTTGACTCAGCCTTCCATCTTTCCGAGGTGGGTAAAATGAGGACCCGGATTGTGGGGGCAGTAGGCTGGCTCTGTTAAAAAGTGCTATTGCTAACATGTTGTAAGCCGCCTAACTGTCTAAGGACAAGGGTGGCATAAAAATACTGCTGGTTTAGCCTCATGGCAGTTTATCTGATTCGTAGTTTTGTCAAGATCGTGTTTTTTTCTGTTCAAGATTGTATGTGGACTTTCTGGACTTTAGAATTGGACTCAATTTCCCAGTTATTGGGTGAGAAATTGTATTGCATTTAACCTGTGCCTTGTATGTACCAGAAAATCCCTTTGACATTTAAAAAGGGAGCTGTTTTTGTTTTTCTGTTTATAAAAACTTTTGGGTTTTCCTTCTATCGTGTAGTGTGTGTGTCTTTCTGGAGTAATTACCCTGTAATTACGGGCAGTTGGGACACGCCGGCAGAATACATATACATGCAAGGAATTCTTAATTTTACATGTAAAAAATAAGATTACCCAAGGTTTTTCTGTTTTTACTTGGAATATAGTTTAAATGAGAGCATATTTTTTCCTGGTGTCATCTTAGGTGACAATTCATGTCATAGATTTACAGTAACTTTAATGGTTTTCTTTAAACATGTTTGGCTCCTATCCATTTATAGTATGTTAAACATCTAATCATATCTTTTGCTCGTAAATAATTTTGAAAGTCGCATTTAAGCACATGTGCAAACTTGTTCTCCCATACCTGAATTACAGCAAAATTGATGAACTGTAATGAAGGAAGCATGAAAACTCCGAGCATTCTCTACAACAGTGGTGGTGAACCTATGGCATGCACGTGGAGCCATATCTATGGGCACACGAGGCATCTCTGGCACACATGTGCATGCTGGCCAGCTGATTTTTGCCCTTTTTTTCGGCCATTTTTGTTCTTCCTAGGCTTCAGGAAAGCCCCCTGAAGCCTGGGGAAGGGCAAAAAAACTTGGCCAACAAGCCAATCAAAAGTTCACTTGTGTGCCCCAGCCTCCATTTTGCTGTCAGAGGTTTTCAGAAACCTTTTGGGCTTTGGCCAGTTGTCTGAACTGTTGCAGAATATAAGATGTAATTGGACTAACAAAAGCTCTTCCAACCCTTATATTCTTTGATTCTACTCCAATTATATATCTTTCTATGGTCCTGAATGAAAGCAGCCTGAAATGTATCTAAAAAAAACCCAATTTCATCCAGTGCTTGGAACTGATATGCTACCTACTCAGCTACCTTTAATTTTAAGCCTGATACCAGCTTATATCTATTTCTGTCTATGTACCACTGCCTTTTGCAACCTCCTCGGTTGAAGGAGTATTAATAATCTAACAAAGAACAAAAAAATCCCACCTCCCTCAGCATGTTCCTCCTGGCTAGAATCATCTAAAAGGCAGATGGATCTAAAAGTAGTGATGGTTCAAATCCTCCCAAGCACTGTCCTTGGGTTCAAGATACACAGAAACCAACTGTATAAGTCGGCGTCTTTGTTGGTGTCCTCCTGATCAACACACTAAGAAACATCTGTCTCCCAACTATGAAAAATCCTTTAAAAACTGTGCATTGATCACATTAGGAAGTCACACATAGTAATCTTTCAGATGGTTTTCAGGAGACACAAACAGAAGCAAATAAAAAACATTTCTTTTTCACAGACATATCATTGGCCTTCTGTTCCCTTTTCTGTTTTCATCACCTACGTCCTTGATATTTGTTCACCTGCTCCATAAAGCACATTTCCCTAGTAAACCAAGATGACCTATAAGCACATCAAATACGCAGCAGTTGCTTGGGAACCAAAAAGCCCTAATCACTCAACCTGCCACCAAGGCTGATTGTGCACATATATTTCTCTCTTCATCCAATTAGTCAATTAAAACTGCTTTGTTTGGATTTGCTTCTAAAATAAATTTAGCTTTCTGTCCTGTGATATTACACAGACATGCCTTATCTACTTTTACTGCTGTGATCCATGTCCTTGATAATCTGAAGATTATCCGATCCTATTTTATACTTTGTATAACTGTTTTGCAACTGGAATTGATTTTGATTGTTATCTGTCACAATAGCTAAAGACGTTTTTTGAACTTTTGAATTTCAACAGGATTGAAATTAAGAATATAGCAATGATTCTGGATTATACTGAAATTAAACAAAGATTCCTGAGTTGTTTGAACAACTGCTGTTGTTTGGAGTTTGTATCTGTGCAAATACTGTAACTGGAGTTTCTTTTGCATTAATAAATAGAATATATCATAATTGTAACTGTCCCCTGCATACTGGAGTATGCTCCATAGAAACTACAGTTATCACCATAGTATTTATTGTGATGTGATGACAAGACTGAAGTGTGAAAACATACAATATTTTGGATAACTGCTCAGAATTTTAAAAACATTCCTCAAATAGAAAACTTGTATATCTTGAATTAATATTTCAGTTGAGTTCATGTAGTTGATTATCTTTTGACAGTAGGTGTCTGTGGATTAGAACACAATTCTAAAATGGAATTTTCACTTTGATCATGAAAAATATAATAAAACCAAGTTCTAATTAAATCTGTTATATTTGAGACGTGTATATAAATTTAATAGATATAAAAGTGAATTGTAAAATGTTGAGTGGCAGCTAATTCTTAATGTCTGTGCCAGGCTATATATATAGCCTTAGGTGCAAAAGCTAATTGTGAACAAGGACTGTAATTGAAGTCTTTTTGAAAGACATTTTGTGGTTCTAACTTTAACAGTATCAAAACTTATAAAAATCTTGCAAGGTATCTAATTCACTCAGATAACAATAAATGTATACCCGAGTCACTCAGATAGAGGATACAGCCATCTTTGAACCATAATCTGGTACAGTATTTTGATAGAAAATTTGTAATATATCTCAACATGTATTCAACAGATAAACTTGGAAAAACGTAGGTTCACTAAATCCAAAATATTCTCCAACTTCCAAAACATTCCTAAAGTAGAGAGTTTTTGTGTTAAATTTCTTCCTTCCTATTTCAGTGATAAAGGGTCAGATTAAATATGCATGTACATGCGCACACACAGACACACACTTAGGACAAGAAAGTAAAACAGAAGATATGTTCTTATATTCTTTCGCTCTAGAAATCATGGAACGTTTCATCATGCCAAACGTGAAGAACTAAACACCTTGTAAAACAGATGCGGGCAAGCCCTGATATATAGAAACATAGAAACATAGAAGACTGACGGCAGAAAAAGACCTCATGGTCCATCTAGTCTGCCCTTTTACTATTTCCTGTATTTTATCTTGCAATGGATATATGTTTATCCCAGGCATGTTTAAATTCAGTTACCGTGGATTTCCCAACCACGTCTGCTGGAAGTTTGTTCCAAGGATCTACTACTCTTTCAGTAAAATAATATTTTCTCAAGTTGCCTTTGATCTTTCCCCCAACTAACTTCAGATTGTGTCCCCTTGTTCTTGTGTTCACTTTCCTGTTAAAAACACTTCCCTCCTGAACCCTATTTAACCCTTTAACATATTTAAATATTTCGATCATGTCCCCCCTTTTCCTTCTGTCTTCCAGACTATACAGATTGAGTTCATTCAGTCTTTCCTGATACGTTTTATACTTAAGACCTTCCACCATTCTTGTAGCCCGTCTTTGGACCCGTTCAATTTTGTCAATATCTTTTTGTAGGTGAGGTCTCCAGAACTGAACACAGTATTCCAAATGTGGTCTCACCAGCGCTCTATATAAGGGGATCACAATCTCCCTCTTCCTGCTTGTTATTCCTCTAGCTATGCAGCCAAGCATCCTACTTGCTTTTCCTACTGCCCGACCACACTGCTCACCCACTGTCAGAAATCACTACCCCTAAATCCTTCTCTTCTGAAGTTTTTGCTAACACAGAACTGCCAATGCAATACTCAGATTTAGGATTCTTTTTCCCCAAGTGCATTATTTTACATTTGGAAACATTAAACTGCAGTTTCCATTGCTTTGACCATTTATCTAGTAATATGCTTCATATTCAGTATGTGTCTCTGCTTGCAGTACTTTGCAAAAGTAGTGATAACAAAAGGCCTCAAGTAAAAATATCCCTATATTCTGCTATGTTTTAGCAAAACAATACATGTTTTATACCTCGAAAATAATCATTCAAATAAACAGAGGCTGAAAAAATTGCTGTGCCTTCTCAAATGTAAATGTGTCATTGCTATGAGTTTCAAAACTATTGTCTAATAAAAAAGCTGTTAATTTTTTTTAAAGCATGCCAAAAGTTATATACTAGAACTGAATATTTGTTCCGATAAATGATGTTATTTCAATTTCCTGAGTGTTTTCAACGATGTCAGCCAGTTAATGCTAAACTAACACAAAATTCATAAGTTTAACATTAATCTTAAATCGTACCCCAACAATGTCAGTACTTTTAGGTGCAATTAAGTACAGCTATAATTTGCTTGATTATGATTTAAAAAATTGGAGAAATCTTATTCTGGTTTTTTATAATATCCTGCTCTTACATTATGTAAATGGGTCCCTTGACTATTTAAAAACATTTTAAAAATGACTTTTTGCTTTGCTGTAAAGAAAAGCAGGGAATAAGCCTCGGAATCTAATATTTGTTTTGCTTTAGGTTTACTTCAATTTCCTGTGCTCTTTTCAATTAATATCAGCTAAATAATTCAAAGAATAGTCAAGGACATTCATTTAATATTGCTTTTATTGCAGTATCCAGTCAAACCAGTCTTTTTGGAAACTTTTGAATATATACTTTTACACTTTTATATCTTTTATATCTATACTTTTATATCTTTTCTTCTATTCTTTTCTTTATTTATATTACTACATATATATTCTCTTCAATGTGTATTATATATTGGACAAAATAAATAAATAAATAAATACAGTAAATAAATATAAAGCAGTAGAATTCTGGTAGATATTTCAGAAGGTTTTACTGATCGAACATGTTCAGTTTTGTACTTATAACAATAATAATAGTGTTGGAAGGGACCTTGGACATCTTCTAGTCCAACACCCTGTTTAGGCAGGAAACCCTACACTGCTTCAGACTAATGTTGGAGCATTCACAACTTCTGGAGATACATAACCAGTTCCTGCAATTGTTCTTCATATGTTTTACCCTTGAGTCCCTTAATCATCTTTGTTGCTCTTCTCTTACTCTTTCTAGAGTCTCAACATCCTTTTTGCATTGTGGAAACCAAAACTGAATACAGTATTCCAAGAGTGGCCTTACCAAGGCATTATAAAGTGGTATTAACACTTCACGTAATCTTGTGGCCCCAAGCATGTTAGGTTAAAGCTGATCCAGAACATTTCTTTACATGTGAATTCCAAGAATGCCCGGCCGGTGCTTCACTCCCCAGCCCGGATTTGCTGCAGGGCCAGGGAGACACGGCTCTTCGGCAAAGCTGCCATTTTGTGAGGCCGGGATCTCGTGAGATTTCGCGAGATCCCGGCCATTTTAGGTAACATCGGCTGTAGCCGATGACATCGTCGGGGGCGGAGCCTGCCAGCCCTATAAAAAGGGCTGTGCAGGGTTTGGGCCTCCTTTTCGCCCCGACGACGACAGAGCGAACACCCACCCGCATCGTTATTCCGCATCTGCTTCAATGTTACTTTATTGTTGTAGGCTATAGCAGCATCACCTTGAATGTTTATTGTAGGGTATAGTAGCAGCATCTTAAAAGTTTTTATCTTATACTGAACAAGTGGGTGTAGCAGGGGAAGGATATGGCAAAATCTCCATTCCCTCCTCACTCCAGGAGAAGAATGCTGCAAAATCTCCATTACCACCACATTCTGGGGCCAGCCAGAAATGGTATTTGCTGGTTCTATGAACTACTCAAAATTTTTACTACTGGTTCTCCAGAACGTGTCAGAACCTATTGGATTTCACCCTGATTTAATCCCTTGTGAAGGTTCTGCCACAATGACTGCTTCCTTCTTTATCATATCTCTTATACCTTCTCTAAGGTTAGTTCTAAATTCCTTTGTAAGAACTGACACTTCCAGAAAGATTGATTGAATGAATGAATTGTACCATGAAAGTCTTATTTATTTAACATATTTATTACAGTTAATTTATTTGTATTATTATCTATCTATCTATTAATGGATTGATCTTTTTTTCATTTTTGTCAATTTTTAACTAATTTAATGTGGATGGCATATTTGAATAAATAAATAAATGGATTGAACTAATAACAAAGGCCATAAACAAACCAATAAAGTAAGACCTGAGTCCACATTTCCTATGCTATTGGGATTAAGACATGTCCTCCTTTTCTTAAAACCTTTTTAAAATCCAACTATTTATTCAAATATTCTTGTTACCCTATCAGTGAAGCTAGTTCTAAGAACAAATTCAAAGCATAGCTTTCAGGACTGTGCAGCAATCTTCTTAGAGGTTTCACACTGGAGCCTACTTATTCTCTCCCAATGTTGTCTTCTATTTCAGCAATTCTATTTCTGTTTGAGAGTTTATGCAGAAGAGTGACCAAAATGTTTACAAGAAATTATTATATGCATTGTGGCATTAAAAGAAAGCAAGATATTGCATTCCTGTTTTGAACAACTGATTAAAAAAAACTGAATTACTTTGCTCATCTTGGGTTATTTTTTCCTTCTCTTAATTTCAGATAGCGAAATTATTCCTCCTGATTGTCTCCGTCCGAGATCTTTCACAGCTATCCGCCGACCCTCATTGCGCAGAGAGACGGAGGACACCCGTCTATCAGTAAGCCTTTGTGATCTCAACTTGCAGGAGGACAGTTTCCAAGGCATGACTGCCATGTGTCCTATTCCACAGAATTCCCTCAACTCTCAGCATTCCCACCTCCTCCCATCTCAACTTGAAAGCGATCTCCGCTTCCATCAACTCAGGGGAGCCCACATTAAAATTCTGGATGACCAGACGGTGGCCCGTCTGGACCATGCTCGAGATGAGAGAACTTTGGTTTTCACCAGCAGACCGCTTAGAATCAATGAGACTATATTTGTCAAAATCAACAAATCCAACACTTCGCGTACTGGGACACTGTCATACGGGGTAACCACTTGTGATCCTAGCACCCTGAGACCTAGTGACCTCCCTTATAACCCAGAGTCTTTAGTTGATCGAAAAGAGTTCTGGGCAGTTTGTAAAGTGCTGGTGCCTCTCCAGAGTGGAGACATCTTGGGATTCATGGTGAATTCGGAAGGAGAACTGCACTTGAGTCATAATGGAGCAAGTGCAGGCATGCAAGTATGCGTGGATTGTTCCCAACCATTATGGATGTTCTTTGGTTTACATGGAGCAGTGATGCAAATTCGTGTCCTAGGTATGTTTGTCTCTTCTTATATCCATGCTTTTATTTTTTCGGCAAATTAAATGACCAGAAGCACTAAAATATTGTATTGTGCAGCAAAGAAAAAGTTATTTAGATTATGAGTTGTGTTAGAATGAGAAGACTGAAATTTGTTTTCCAGTCTTTTCAGTTTCAGCCAAATTTGAATCTTTGATTCAGCAGATGGAAAAGATACTAATTATTTATTTTGACATCAAAATCACTTTACAGTCTTTCTTTTCCAATATCAATAAAAATCTACTAAAAACATTTGATAAAGACCCCAATTTACATACAAGTGATAAGGAATAAGACTTAAAGAAATGATTTCTATGATTTATGATAATATTCATTTGCATTGTACCAATTTTCTGATTGGTCCTATTGCAGTTTCTCAAATTTCCAAATGTATCTACAGGTCTAAGAAGGTTAAAGTTACTTTTAGCCAAAGGAATATAATGACTATGTACTGAAGTTGTTTCTAAGACGTATGTTAGATCTAGCACTGGCTTAAACTATAGATTTTGATTCTTGTCTACTTTATTTTTTTTTTACAAATATGCCATCTGATGAAAGGTTGTGTATCACAGAAAAAGATTGCAGTGCTGCATAGTATTCACTAAATCTGGGTTATCCCATTTGTTTCAAGTCTTGTAAATATATATAGCAATAATATATACAACATTTTAGACAAAATCCAGAGGGATATGTGCTCCAGATATGTGCTCAAGTGAAGGGATCTCCAACCATGGCAACTTTAAGCTTTGTGGACTTCAACTCCCAGAATTCCTCAGCTAGCAAAGAGTTGAATTCCACAAGGCTTAAAGTTGCCAAGGTTGAAGACTAGTGTTGGGCGAACCCAATAAAGTTTGGGTTTGGTGAACTCACCTGAATTTTGCCGTGAAGTTCGGGTGAGTTCGCCGAACCTGAACCCGAGCAGCAGCAAGCCACTGCAGCATCCATTTCTGTAAAAATAAACAGAAAAGGATGCCACAGCAGCGCTGCAAACAAAAGTAGGTGGGGAATCCCATGAAGGGATTCCAGGGGCGGGGCTTTGACGTCACAGAGACTACTTCCTGACCGTCCAAAATGGGGAGGAAGGAGTCTCCGTGACGTCAAAGCCCCGCCCCCGGAATCCCTTCGTGAGATTCCCCACCTCCTTTTGCTTGCGGTGCTGCAAGCAAAAGGAGGTGGGAAATCCCACGATGGGATTCCCCACTCTCCTCCCGGGCGGCGGCATTTCGTGGTGTTCGCCGAATCCCGAACCTGAACTTTACCCGAACTTTTTTAAAAGTTGAGGTTCGGCATGCCGAACACTGCAAAGTTCAGCATGCACCCGAACTTTGCAGGTTCGGTTCACCCAACACTATTGGAGACCCCTGCTCCAGAGGACTGAGAAACTGGAAGAGTTAATAAGAAAGAGAACAGACCATGAAAGGCTTCTGCTCAGTTGTACAAGGATGGAAATTGTTATTTGTGGCAGATGCTTTTTTCTAAAAGGACACTGTAGACTTCAAACAGCTTATTAGATCTATTTGCAGAGCCTGTCCTGCTAAGCACATATATCAACTCTTCTCCATATGTATTGTAGCTGGAGTGTTTTAAAATGTTCGCTAGACAATCACAGGCATACTGCTATGCTTTATCACTGAAACAGCCACATTTCTTTTAAAATCTCCCATTCAAGATTGTAACTGGCTCTTTTAAACAGCAGATTAGAAGGGCTACATCACAAGGAGAGTTTGGTGCAAAACATTTTTATTATTTTTTATTTATTTATTCTTTGTCCAATATACAATACACATGAAAGAAAATAGACATTAAGTAATATATATAAAGATAGAAAGTAAGAAAGAAGAGAAGGAGAAGGGAAGGAGAGAAAATATATGATATATGAGATAAGGAAAGACAATTGGACAGGGGACGATAGGCACACCAGTGCACTTATGTACGCCCCTTACTGGCCTCTTAGGAACCTGGAGAGGTCAATCGTGGATAGTCTAAGGGAGAAATGTTGGGTGCTGGGGGCTGACACCACTGAGTCCGGCAATGAGTTCCACGCTTCGACAACTCGATTGTTAAAGTCATATTTTTTACAGTCAAGTTTGGAGCGGTTAATATTAAGTTTGAATCTGTTGCGTGCTCTTGTGTTGTTGCTGTTGAAGCTGAAGTAGTCGTTGACCGGAAGGACGTTGCAGCATATGATCTTGTGGGCAATACTTAAATTGTGTTTTAGGCGCCGCAGTTCTAAGCTTTCAAGATCCAGAATAGTTAGTCTATTTTTGTAAGGTATTCTGTTTCGAGTGAACATGAAATGTTTTTAATTAAAATCTTTATCTCACATTTTCTTTCAGATGCCTTCTCTAGGTTATAGGAACCTAGGTTCCATGTTCTAATTGACATTATGGAAAAAGGGATTTGTTAAAGAGATAGAAATTTAGTAGATCCATCTTTTGAGGCAATCGCAAGGGATTTGGTGGAAATTCATTTTGAAGTAGCTTTCAGAGAATAGGATTCTGGCATATGTCATCTGCCTTTGGTATATCTTAGAAAGGAAATAGCCAGATGTGTGAAATACTGACTGACCCCATCCATCAGGTTCATATTACTTTTTTCCTTTGCATGTTAGTAATGATAATTTGAAGATATAGATATTTCTAATAAATTTAATCTTCAAATTTCATTACCAATACACAGTATGTAGCAGAAGTGAGTATACCCCCTCACATTTTGTAAATATTGAAGTACAGTGGTACCTCATCTTACGAATGCCTCTTCTAATGAACTTTTCGAGATACGAACCTGGTGTTTACAATTTTTTTGCCTCTTCTTCCGAACTATTTTCACCTTACGAACCCAAGCCACTGCTGCTGGGATGAAGGGGTTTCTTTTCCCCCCCTTTTTTTGAAGAAAGAAAAGGGAGGGGCGGCTTGGAGGGGGAAAGAGTTTGCATTTTTAAAAGTAGGAGAACAGCGTGCTTGCACAGGCACTGAAAGGGTGTCTTTTGAAGAAAGAAAAGGGAGGGGCGCCCCTCTTGCCTTTCTTCCTTCCCACTCACCCTTTAGCCTAGCCTTGCTTCTTCCACCCGCCCCATTTAGCTGCTCCTCCCTGCCCTCTGTTCACCTCCCTTCTTAAGTTTGGGATTTTCCTGAAGGATTTGCACGCATTATTTGCTTTTACATTGATTCCTATGGGAAACATTGTTTCATCTTATGAACTTTTCACCTTACGAACCTCCTCCTTGAACCAATTAAGTTCATATCATGAGGTACCACTGTATATATTTTGATGTGACGACACTGAAGAAATGACACTTGGCTACAATGTAAAGTAGTGAGCATACAGCTTGTATAACAGTGTAAATGTCCTGTCCCCTCAAAACAACGCAACACACAGCCATTAATGTCTCAACTGCTGGCAACAAAAGTGAGTACATCCCTAAGTGAAAATGTGTCAATATTTTGTATGACCATCATTATTTTCCAGCACTGCCTTCACCCTCTTGGGCATAGAGTTCATCAGAGCTTCACCGATTGCCACTGGAATCCTCTTCTACTCCTCCCTGATAACATCACAAAGCTGGTGGATGTTAGAAGCCTTGCGCATCTCCACCTTCTGTTTCAGAATGCTCCACAAATGCTCAATAGGATTTAGGTCTGGATACATGCTTAGCCAATCCATCACCTTTACCCTCAGCTTCTTTAGCAAAGCAGTTGTCATTTTGGAGGTGTATTTGGGGTCATTATAGACTTCATTATAGAGCGCAGTGGTTAGAGTGCAGTACTGCAAAGTACTTCTGCTGATCACCAGCTGCCAGCAGTTTGGCCGATTGAATCTCAGTAGGCTCGATGTTGACTCATCTTCCATCTTTCCAAGGTCGGTAAAATGAGGACTCAGATTGTTGGGGGCAATATGCTTACTCTCTAAATAGCTTAGAGAAGGTTATAAAGCACTATGAAGTGGTATATAAGTCTAAATGCTATTGCTATTACCATGATCTCGTCCCTTTAGAGACTGGCCTGGGCAACGAGTAGGCAAAGTTGGCTCTTCTATGACATGTGGACTTCAACTCCCAGAATTCCTGAGCTAGCAAGATAAGTTCAGGAATTCTGGGAGTTGAAGTCCATAAGTCATAGAAGAGCTAACTTTACCTATCCCTGGTAGTCCATCTTTATGTAGAGCAACAGTTTGTTTTTTCAGATCTTCAGAGAGTTCATTGCCGTGAGGTGCTATGGTGAACTTCCAGTGACCAGTATAAGAGAATGAGAGAGTGAACACCAAATTTAACATACCTGCTCCCCCTTCACACCTGAGACCTTGTACCACTAATGAGTCACATGACTCCAGGGAGGGAAAATGGCTACTTGAGCCCCATTTGGACATTATAACTTAAAAATGTACTCAGTTTTGTTGCCAACAGTTTAGACATTAATGGCTGTGTGTTGCATTCTTTTGAGGGGACAGGACATTTACACTGTTATACAAGCTGTATACTCACTACTTTACATTGTAACCAAGTGTCATTTCTTCAGTGTTGTCGTATCAAAAGATATACTTAAATATTTACAAAATGTGAGTGTATCACTTCTGTGACATACTATACATTAGACATTATGCAGTGCCCTCAATTAGTCTTTGGTGACAGTATCATTTAAAGTAATATTAAATTTGAAGTTGCTTTGTCCTTGTGACAATGGAATATTTCCTTTGCAGAGACCTATCTATCTTCTGAAAAATCTTAGAAGTTTATTGTTATCTATACTGTATTTTTTTTAAATTCGTTAAGGTGCTTTTACAAATCATATCCACTTGTTTTAGTCTGGAATAATCATTAATAGTGTTAATAGAAAATAGGGAGCAAAAGAAAGCTGGTTCAAACTGAAGTTCATTTTAAATCATGCATTCAGAAATGTATTTGAGCATACATTTGAACATAGTAAGTGATGGAATTGAAATAACGAAATAATTATTTTACTGCATAATCTGAACTTGAGATTCCCAAGTTATCTTTTTCAGAGATTCTCAAAGATACCATGATTCATAACTTCTTCCTTGGATGACGTTTTCATATGATTATTCATTTCTCTCTTGATGTTATCTGTGATTCCAATAAAATGGATACAGTCCAGCTGTAGTTCTAAGCAATGAGCTGCATGTCGTAACTGGTTGTCCTGGATAAGTCTGTACATTGCAAGGATATCTTGATTAGTTGGAATCAGGAGCATTCCTACCAGGGAGTGCTATGATTCCAGAAGTGCTTTGTATCAGGTATGAATAGAGCCTGTTTTCACCTGCAATTCTTCTTTAGTTATTATCATTCAATCTGATTGGAACCATAATATAATTGTGAAGCATAACTCAGAGACAAGTAGATATTTGGCGTGAATATCTCATTTCCATAAAATGTCAGGAAGGTCTTTTTCTGACTCTACTCTTCAGTATAGATTAGATAGTTGGGTTAAGGCAGGTTGCAACAGCCCCCTTTGGAAGCCCTGGAAAGCTTCTGCAAATAGATAATCCTCTTCCAGCTTCCAGCTTTTAATGCTTGATCCAAGTATTTATATAGATAGCAGTTGATGAAAGACCCCTGTACATTTCTCCCAGCCAAGAAGAGGAAATAAATACAGGGGGTCCTTCTCTTCCTTCCCATCACCAAGTCACAGGCATATAAGTGGAGTAGACCTGAAAGCTGATGAAATATTATTATAGTTAATAATAAAAATCGTAAGTTACAATAAAGAAATGTTCAAGCAGTATATAAAATTTAACTTTTGTATCTCTGTGAGAGTAGAAGTGAATATCTTTCAGACTCAGGATAATAAAATAGCCTTGGGTGAAACAGAACGTTGCTAATTAGTGAACTTGTTCTCTTAGTGTTCCTAACATCTTATGCTTGTATAGAATAAATTGGATACAGAGCGATTTATCATCTTTCTGAATTTATTTGTAACTAGCAGGACATAAAATGTGTATCTATTTCTTCCATGAATACCAAAGTTGGTTGACTTTTCTTTTGCTTTCTTACAAGAGTGACAGAATAGACTAAACTTTGTAATAACTGCCAAGTTTGTACTTCCAGCAAAGTGTGCAATACAATAACACATTTTTATTATGTTTACATTTCTACTTTGTTCATCTACCTCCCCTACCAAAAAAAACCCACACCAAAAAACAAACCACTCTTTGTGTACTTGTGAAATCAAAGATTTTTGAAACTGCACCCAAGCTGCCATTATATTGAAGTATTAGGACTGCATTTCCTAGAATTCTCAGACAATGATTTAAACTTAATATTAACAGCTCCAAACTTGACTGTAAAAAATACGACTTCAGTAACCGAGTTGTCGAAGCGTGGAACTCATTACCGGACTCCATAGTGTCATCCCCCAACCCCCAACACTTTGCCCTTAGATTATCTATGGTTGACCTATCCAGATTCCTAAGAGGTCAGTAAGGGGCGAATACAAGTGCACTAGAGTGCCTTCCGTCCCCTGTCCTATTCCTTTCTTCTATTCCTATATCTCTTCTATTCTTTCATTGATATGTTCTATTACTATATCTTCTTTTCTATTATTTCTTAAATATACAGTAGTCCCTCGCTATACCGCGCTTCACCTACTGCGGCTTCACTTCATCGCGGGTTTCTGGGGAAGTCGATCGGCAGATTTAAACAGCCCACCGAACTCGATCGGCATGTTTAAAAAATATATATATATCTAAAATTGTAAATACTGTATTTAAATGCTGTATCTAAAATAAATACTGTGTGGGAAGGGTTTATAAACACTTAAAACAATGAAAAGTTACCAAACAATTACAATATAAATACTTAAATAAGTACTATCAGTTGATAAATTCCCCATTGCAGATTTCACCTATTGCGGCCAGGTCTGGAAGGTAACACCAGCGATAGGTGAGGGACTACTGTATTTTACTATGAGTATCTCCTCTATAACCTTCATCATGTATTTTACTATGTGTATATAAATATATACCCACTAAAACCCTAATTGTGTATTGGAATAAATAAATAAATAAATAAATAAATAAATAAATAAATAAATAAATAAATAAATAAATAAATAAATAAATAAATAAATAAATAAACAAACAAACAAACAAACAAACAAACAAACAATGTGAACCTCAGCTAAATTGGAAAATTATTAAACTGCCATGCCTGATGCATTTTTTAAAAAAGTAGATCTCTTCATTTGTGATACTCCAGAGGTCTTAGTCTGTCCTGTACATACTTGCTATGGAATAAGCTTTAGTTAATGGTATAAGCCATCATTACTTTGTGGACAGCAGAGCATTCATAAATGGTCAGTAGTTGTTGTTACACGGATGAAAAATGTTCTTATCATTAGCTTATAAATACCAGACTATTTTAGTCATATATAACAACTATTATGCAAACAGTCATAATGAAAAAAGATAATTAACACTATTTATACCTTAAATCTGAGTAGAATTATCATTTTAATTTCTAAAAATATCTTATTCATTGGAATTATTGTGGAAAATTAAATAAAGACTTGTCAAATGTTATCTCATTTAGGTCAGACGTGATTTGGAAGACTTTTGGTTACATATTTTTGGTTCAACATTTGGAGCTGCTGTTTAGTCTTACTCTTTGTTGTGTATACATTAATTCTGATGAAGTCTGCCTCTTGCTACAATGTTTACAGTATACAGTTTAATTCTTTTCATCTGAATATATTGTGTGAGGTAGAAAGGCAAGGATAGGGAGTAAGTGTGGCAGGTCCAGAACATTTGGATAACACTTGCTGGAGGGAACTCAGCCTTGTTTATACAGGACTATGAATAGGACTACAGAAAACCATTCCATGATGCTGATAGGGACAGAAGAGAAATTGCTTAAAAGCAGTAAGGAAACTGTTATGTTGGAGATTATGATGAGATGAGCATCCTGTTGCGATACTGTAGGAATTCCCCAAATCTCCTGGATAGGTTAGTATGGTTAGAATAACTTCATAGTTCATTTTAGATAACCACCCTAAGCCATTTTTGCAAATTTTTGAAAGCCTCCAAAGTAAAGAGCATTGCTATAGCAGAAAAATAAGCATTGTCTGGCAATGCCCTATGTTTTAAATGCTTGATGTGTGACAATAGCTGCATAAAATTAGGAGTTGAGATCATTATTTCCTTTCTGCATTATACACTATGAGGTCAACATAGTAGATGCCTGAAGTTGGTGTGCAACCTTTTCTTCTACTTGAACTTATGCTTGTTCAATAAACCAGGGTTAAAAACCAAACCACTGTGTCGTATCATGTGTTAATTGGAACTGCTTCAGAAAGTTGACATGATAACTAATCTCACGTACATCTTTGGTTGAAAACGTTATGTATCTGGAATGAGATTTTCTGACTCATTTTGAAACATTTAAAATCTGTTACATAGCTTTGGGTGAGTGCAGGTTTTGCTTTAAAACAAGCAAGATGAGATTTCTTGAATATAAGTTGTCAATTTATGCTGTTTTTTTAAAAAAATTGCAATAGCTTTCATAATTTCAGTGCAAATATAGATATATTTATCATTATCTCATGAAATTTGGTTACAAATTTGCCTAACAAGTGATGGTGCAGATTTCTTCATAATGAATTTGTATTGGGAGGAGAGGAATTTAATCCTTTTCTTTCAATACAGCAGGGGGGTCAAACTTGCGACATCACATTGCCATCAAAAACTTAACATGACTTTTCCCCCTTCACTAAAATGGGGATGGGCGTGGCCAGCCCGTGATGCATTCGGCCTGCTGCCTGCAAGTTTGACCTCTGTGCAGTACAGTCTTCCCTTCCACATTTGCTGCCTACAACAGGAAAATGAACCCAAAACTGCACAATATGTGGCTTTCACAAATTTGTTGGCATCACATCTTAGTAATCTGAATATGACAAACCTGAGTGTACTCCAAGGACAAGGACCTTTTCCACTATCTAGTTGGAATAATCTCTGCCCATCTGTGAGTTTTGCAGAAAACTATACCGCTGAGACATCTGTGTCTCTATTGCTGATCCATCTTTATTGGACTTGTGTCCCTCCTGGCTAGTTATGCAGCAAGTAAGGTGGCTACATGAAGCTGGTTCCAGGCGATTGTCAATGCTCCTCTGAGGGAGGAGTCCTTTCTGGCTCCATTAAAGGAGCTAATTGTAAGCCCCCTCCTCAAGAAGCCTCCCTGGATCCGGCTATTTTAAACAACTACCATCCAGGGAAGGTTGTTGAAAAGGCCATGGACCTCCAACTCCTATCGTCCTTGGATGAAGCCGATCTAGACCCTTATCCGTCTGGTTTCAGACACAATTACAGCACTGAAACTGCTTTGGTCATGCTGATGGTTGATCTCTGGCAGGCCCTGGTTAGAGGTTTTTCTTTTATCCTGGTGCTACTTGACCTCTCAGTGGCTTTCAATACTATCAACCATGGTATCCTTCTGCGCTGACTGGAGGGGTTGGGAGTGGGGGGCACCGTTCTGCAGTGGTTCTCCTCCTACCTCTCCAGTCAGACGCAGTGTTGGTAGGGGAACAGAGATCATCTCCTAGGCTCCTTCTTTGTGGGGTGTCTCGGGTCAGTTCTCTCTCCCCCTACTGTTTAATATCCACATGAAACCATTGGGTGAGATCATCTGTCAGCATGGGGAGAGTTTCATCAGTAGGCTGACAACACTCAGCTATACGTTTCTACACCATGCCAATTCAGTGATTGAAGTGATGTGCTGGTGCTTGGAGGCTTTGAAGTTCTGGATGTGCACCAACAAGCTCAACCCTGACAAGACTGAGTGACTGGGTTTTGCCTCCCAAGGACAATGCCACCTGTCCATCCATCAATTGGAGGGAATTTTGACTTCTTCTGAGTGGATCCACAACTTGGGAGTCCTCCTAGATCCACAGCTGAGGTTAGAGCAACATCCCTCGGCTGGGGGAACTTTCGCCCAGGTCCACCTGGTGCACCAGTTGTGGGTCTATTTGGATAGGGAGTCTCTTCTCACAGTGACTCATGCCCTCATCACCTTGAGGCTTGATTACTGCAATGTGCTCTACTTGGGGCTACCCTTGGAGAACATTCAGAGACTTCAAGTTAGTCAAATGTGAGAGCTATGTTGGGCATACCTAGGTACTCCCGTATTAGTTCAGCATGCCGTGAGCTGTAAGCCGTCCTGAGTCGCAAGGAGAAGGGCGGCCAATAAATTTAATAAATAAATAAATCACTTGCCTTTTTTCAAGTCACTATCAAAAAAATGGCAAAGTCAGATTTTATACTTGCGGAAGTTTTGTTTGGAACTTATTCTTATTGGAATAAGTGTGAGATGCTGCCTTAGGGTCAGCATAATTAAAGATTACCTTTAATGTGTCTCATTCATGGACTGAATTAATCTTTAAAAATAATAACCATGTTGATAATGAAATGCCATCTATCAAGCCATGTTGGGCAAGTTCTTTCTTTTCAATTGGGGCAATGCAAGGTTCAGGGAATGTATAATCTAGAATAGATCAACATTTGCCTGCAAATGAAAAGAGTCTGCTTGTGAATTTGGTGGGAAATAGTTACTCTGTCTCATATTTTAAGCTAGAGGCTATTGTCTCCCCATTCCTTTCCTCTTTCTCATTATTGAACTGATGGTAATCAGTTAACATTTAACATTTTAAAATTATCTACAAAAGCAGAGCAACAGTGACTGCCAAAAGAAAATAGTCAAGCACTGCCCGGATTGTCCAACATTTGTTGTTAGTGAATGGTCTATTAGAAACAGCTGACTTTTTTCAGAACATTGTCTTCAGTGATCTTGGCATTTTGAGTCGCTTTATTGATTTTATTGCCTTTTCTCTACTGCTTTCACTTTTAAAATTGTAAAATTAAAATGAAGGGATATTTTTGTGCTACATCAAGTAAAAGAGTTGAAATAGTTACTGTAAGGATAATTCTTTGTCAAGTGGACCAGTTGAAATTGAAGCCTTATTTGAAAAGAAACCATCACAAAAACAACATATATGATAGAAAAAAACATGCTCTTTTAAAAAAAAAATGAAGATGATTGAAGGTGAGAAAACAGAGAGGAATAGAAAAAAAACCTTGCTCTTTCTAATAAAGAAGATTGGAGGTAATGAAACAGAGCTGTCTGTTTTCTCACGTTCAATCATCTTCATTTTTGTTTCATTAGAAAGAGCATGTTTTTTCCATCATATATGTTGTTCTTGTGATGGTTGCAAAAATGTCAAGTGGACACCTGGTCCACTTGACAAAGAATAACCCATAAAGTCAGTTTATTATTGTGAGATCCGTTTCTGAAGAACTGACTTGTGAATATGATTTGGATATTTAAGTGTTTACTGATTGATAAAAGACATTGTGGAATATAACTGAAGCTGTAAATTCCACATTGGTGTGTAATTTTGCTAGCTTTTAATTCACAAGTGTATATTAAGAAAAACAATTGCAAATCATTTTGTGATGGGCGAAGTATAAGTATTGTCATCAGAAGGAATGAATTATTTTTAAAGGTAAAGTGATATTCACATCAATGAATATAGGTTATAGATAACATAGATGTGTGGTTTTATTTCAGTAAATACAGAGTTAATCCTTTGGAATCTTGTCCAGGCTACGTTTGTAATATCTGTTTTCAAACTTGTAATTGACTTTCACATGAATGGTAGTTAGGCACTTTTAACTGGGAAGACAGGCCTGCAGCTCTCTAATCTTTGCTCCAGTTGTTACTAATGAAATTCCAGTTGAATAGTGATTGTAATCTTTGTCTGACTTACACAAAGTCAAAAACTAGAAGAAAGTTAAACATGGTGTGGAAAGAAATATCCATCTGATCAGGGGTGGGTTCTAAATTTTTTTACTACTGATTCTGGCATGGCTTATTGTGATGGTGGGTATGGCTTCATGGTCATGTGACTGGGTAGGAGTAGCTTGGCAGTCATGTGACTGTGTAAGAGTGTCTTTACGTTCATGTGACTGGGTGGAATGAATTGGTGATCTTGTGACTGGGTGGGCGTGGCCAACTTGACATCATGTCAAGGTTTTGTTCTGTCTAGGTCACTCCGGAAGCCTGTCTAGGCCACTCCGGAAGCCAAAAAGAGAAGCCAGACACACCGGTAAAAGGCAAAGGTAGTTTATAAAATTCAAGAAAAACACAGGTAACAGAAAATGTCCTTACAAACAGGAAAATGCTGTATCTTCAAATATATCCACGAAGGCAAAAGTCCATGCAGCAATACAGGATTCTTGCTGCCAAGACGAGGCTGTAGATAGCAGACCTACACCTCCCACGGGTCTTCCAAACTGCTGGGCCACAAGCCAGGAACAGAGACGCCGAGAACAAAGCAGGACACCGTAACTCCCACTGATAACACTCCACATGGCTTCAAGGGCTTGCCTGCCTTTTAAACCCTGCTAAGGAGGACCACACCCAAGCCCAGCTGTTCCTAATTCAGTGCTGATAATACTTCTTTAATTGCTCCTTTCTTTGATCTGAACGTCTCTGTCGCATGTCAATGACGGCTTGTGCTTCATCACCTAATGACTCCAAGCTACTGGCTGGGGAGAGCCCCCCCCCCAGGGCTCTCATGCTGTTCTCCTTCGTCCCATTCCTGACTTTCCTCTCCCCCGTCCGACTGTTCAGCCCCCTCCTCTTCACTGTCATCCTCCTCCGGGCATGGAGCCAGCAGAGACACAGCCAGTCCCTGAGCAGCCTCAGGCTGAACCACAACAGGTTTAGTGTTAAGATTATGGTGCCTGAGCTCTCCTCATCTCAAAGGCCTCAATGAGATATAATTTCCCTCTTTATTTACTACTACAGTGGTACCTCGAGATACGAGTTTAATTCGTTCCGGACCTGGGCTCTTAAGTCGAGCAGCTCTTATCTCGAACGACTTTTCCCCATAGGAATTAATGTAAATAATTTTAATTGGTTCCAGCCCTCAAAAAACTCACAAAGTTAGTCTAAATTATGCAGAAAGACATGTTTTTAATGAAGAAATGTACATGTACATATAAATGAATAATGAAGTTTCTTTCACTTAACTTGTAAACTTTCTTAAACTTTTAAATTTACATATGTTCAACTTCTCTGCCACCCAATCCTGTAGGACAGAGGTCCCCAACCCTTTTTGCACCAGGGACCGGCTTTAAGCGATCAAGAGAGGAATGGGTGAATGAATGGACGGAGGGTGGGAAGGAAGGAAGGAAAGAGGGAAGGGACAGGAACAGAGGAAGGAAGCAAGGAAACTTATGAAAGGGGAGAGTAAGAGAGGAATGAGTGAAGGGAGGGAGGGAGGGAAGAAGGTGGGAAGGAGAAAGAAAAGAAGAAATAGAGGAAGGGAAGGTAAAAGAGAGAAAGAAAAAGAGCAAGAAAGAAAGAAAGAAAGAAAGAAAGGGGGAAGGGACAGGAACAGAGGAAGGAAGCAAGGAAACTTATGAAAGGGGAGAGTAAGAGAGGAATGAGTGAAGGGAGGGAGGGAGGGAAGAAGGTGGGAAGGAGAAAGAAAAGAAGAAATAGAGGAAGGGAAGGTAAAAGAGAGAAAGAAAAAGAGCAAGAAAGAAAGCTGCAAGCACCCCCCCGAGCCCCCCAGGCCGGCTGCAACCTTTTAAAACACGCGCGCCGCTTCGCAGCTGTCTCCTGAAGCCGAACGCGGAAGTTAGCGTTTGGCTTCAGGAGACAGCTCCTTGGCGCTTGTATCTCGAATTTGGGCTTGTAAGTAGAACAAAAATATCTCTCCCCTCCCAGCTCTTATCTCGAGTTGCTCTTAAGTAGAGCAGCTCTTATGTCGGGGTTCCACTGTACTGCACATCCAAAATATACTATATAATCCTATATATATATATATAGGATTATATATATATATGGATATATACTACATATATATGGATATATACTACATACAAAATATACATTATCTACTGTATATACTGTATATGTATACACACACACACACAGCTCTTCTGAAACTATACACATTCAACCTCACTTACTGCATTTGGAAAAACACACCTAGTGTCTACTTTCTGCCACACATTTAGCCATAACATTTGTACATTGGAACATTGCACATGTTTTCAGATGTTCTTCCTTAGCTTGCACATGACTGTTACAGCCAGGAAATGTCATGGATTCGGTAAAATGTGGTGAAATTCACTTAACAATGCTCTTGCTTAGCAACCAAAATTTTGGGCTCAATTGTGATCATAAATCAAGGACTATCTCTGCCTTCCTCTGCATGGCAGCCTTGTACTAGTAAATTCCTTCTCTTTTATGGCAATTTTCTTCTCTGTTAGATAATCCTGACAATGTAAGGTTTCCTGCTCAGCACAGGGTTGGACTAGATGACCTCTGAGCTATCTTCCAGCCCTAAATTGCTGTGGTGTGTTTCAAAGTATCTTCTGAAGCCACATCTAGTGGCAGGATTTGTGGTGCTTCCTTTCTCTTCTTCCTTTCTCTCTTTCTTTTCCCTCCCTCCCTCCCCATCTCTCTCTCTCTCTCTCTTTCTTTCTCTCTCTCTTTCTCTCTTTCTCTGTCTTTCTCTGTCATAATCTCCCAATGGTTCCTCATGCAGAAAACATTCCTATTGACTACGAGCAGGGTTATCTTTGATTGGAGACTTTGATGAATTTGAGAGATTAATATGCTAACTATATGATTTATTGATGAATAATATTTTGCCATTTGTCATTCTGTTCATTGAAAGTTAGCATGTGAAAGTAGCTAAAGGTTATATAAATATAGACCAAAAGGACTATAAAACCTAGAGCAAATAAAATGCAGATACAGTATTTGGTTCTGGCTGTTTTCTGTCTTATTTTCTTCCTCCCTCTCTCCCTTTCTCTTACACACACAGAGAGATCTATTTTTGTTCTCACTTCACACACCAGACTTTTAGCATACTATGTTAATTTCATAAAGTTCTCTTTAATCAAATAGCAAGAGCAGAGATGAGAGGGGAATAAACTCTCCACCTACCTGCCATGTACTTATATATTATCTGCTTCCAGAATAATTAGGTCAGTGTTTTGGAACCCTGTGTTCTAAAGCCAATATTGTGTCCTATCAATTGCATGAATTCATTTTTTAACTTATTTTATTATGGAACTTCCCTACCTCCCTTTTTTAATCATAAAAAGGTCATAATTTTTTTGTGTTTTATCAAAGTGAGATGTAGCACTAGCACTGGCTCAAAGAAAATCAACAAACTTTTCAGTACACATTGTGCAGTACACAATTATAGCATAACAGGGCTATTTGAACTGCTAAATTATATCACTCTCTTTTACAGGTTCTACTCTCATGGCTGAACACCTGGGGCCATCAGCACCAAGCTCACCCACCTCATCTCCCAATTCATCTTCCATTCTTTGCAATGAGGTTTCTGATCCCATCCTATGTATATCTGGTTCTGGCCCACTTGGCAGCTCAATCAGTGGTGAGTATTTCTCTCCCTAGCACCAAATTGCATGTCTTCCAGTTCTGAATATTTGATTATCTTGTAAGACTGAAAAGCCATATTCTTTTTTTTCTTTGTGATCACTCACAACACACAAGGAGCAGGAGTTAAGATTCTTCCCCCACCAAAAAGTACAAAGAATTCAACATTTAAATGCATCATATTTTAACAAAAGGAAAAATTCAAAATGTATGTAGTAATAATATGGAATTAACCAAGAGCCTCATCTGTGGAGGCCCAGGCCCAGTTAAAATGACTTTTGGTGCCATTTAAACATTTTGAGTAACAACTTCTTTAATCCTCTTCCTCTAACTACATTAAATGGGGTTGCTAAGAAGTACAGTTATACCTTGTCTTACAAACTTAATTGGTTCCGGGACGAGGTTCTTAAGGTGAAAGGTTTGTAAGACGAAATGTTTCCCATAGGAATCAATGGAAAAGCGATTAATGCATGCAAGCCCAAAATTCACCCCTTTTGCCAGCTGAAGCGCCTATTTTTGTGCTGCTGGTCTCCCCTCCATGGGAAACCCCACCTCCGGACTTCTGTGTTTTTGCGATGCTGCAGGGGAATCCCAGCAGGGGAATCCCAACGTCACAAAAATGCGTGCTTCGCTGGCAACGGAAGTCTGGAGGTGGGGTTTCCCAGTGAAGGGAGCATCAGTGAAATTGCAACATCACAAAAACACCGAAGTCCTTGAAACCCCACCTCCGGACCTCTGTGTTTTTGCATTGCTGCGAATTTACTGAGGCTCCCCTCGCTGGGAAACCCCACCTCCAGACTTCCGTTGCCAGTGAAATGATCATTTTTGCACTGCTGGGATTCCCCTGCAGCATCACAAAAACACGGAAATCCGGAAGTGGGGTTTCCCATGGAGGGGAGCCTCAGGGGAATCCCAGCAGCACAAACATTCTTTCCAGCTCTTATCTTGCAAGCTCTTTCATTGTTATTCTTTGCAAAGAATGTTTTCCAAGCCCTAAGTCTTTCCAGGTTTTTTTCATTGCTCTAACTTACTCCAAATAAGTTTCTTTCCAGCCTAACCAGGTGCTAACAATGTTCACAGCTTTTACCAGCTTTCAAGCTCTTTCATTGTTACTCTCCATGAAGAATGTTTTCCAAACCCTGTCTTTGTAGTTTTTTTTTCATTGCTTTATTTGCTCCAAATGTTTTTCAGCCCTATCCAGGTGCTAACGATATTTACAGCTCTTACTGGCTTGCAAGATCTTCCATTGTTACTCTCTGTGAAGAATGTTTTCCAATCCCTAAGTCTTTGCAGGGTTTTTTCCACTTGCTTTGAACATTTCTTTCCAGGTGCTAATGATGTTCCTAGCTCTTACTGGCTTGCAAGCTCTTTCATTGTTACTTTCTCCCAATAAATTTTTTTTAAAGCCCTAACCAGGGGATAAAATAATGTGCTGAAGCTGACCAGACTAAGGATGCTAGCCATATGAATACCTGGTAAGCAGATTTTTTCCCCTATTTTCCTCCCCAAAAACTAAGGTGCATCTTATACTATGAAAAATACGGTACATAAAAGAATTTAACACTTCTTTTTATTAAACTATTCTACCTAGTTTAGTGTTTGTCTATTTATGCTCATTAAATTCTGCTTTTTGGAAGTTTTGTAAAAATATGGACATAATCTCCATATTTTAACCATCGGCATAGAAATTCTAGATTAGGGCAACTGTAAGTCTGGTCAGAGTTAAAGATTTAAAAAGTAAAAGTGTCTCTTATTTTATAGGTACTGCTCCAAACTCTCCAATCAGTATGCCAGAATCCCCTCTTTCTTCTTCCATCTCAGGATCTTGGAATGATGAGTGTACTATCTGCTATGAGAATATGGTGGACACTGTGATTTACTCCTGTGGACACATGTGTCTGTGTTATACATGTGGGCTCAAACTCAAGAAGATGGCTAATGCCTGTTGTCCTATCTGTAGACGTGCCATCAAGGACATAATCAAAACCTATCGCAGCACTTAAAGTTGCCTGACAGAGGTAGGAACTAGGAAGAGGACCTTCATAAAACTTAACCAGGACAAGGAAGGTGGGAGGAAGTGGTTCCCTTCTTTAAATATGTAGCTAATTTTGAATGTGGTTAACTGTGGGTACAGCTTCTCCCACCTGAAATTCGAGGGCTAAAAATATCTTCTTTCCTTGGCATCTAACAAAGTGCTCCTGTGAACATTTAATATGTATAGCCAGCAAGAAAGGCTGGATTTCATGTCTACCTTCCCTTGACTGTCCATTGCATTTTCGCTGTCCTTTCTTTCTAGTTGGATGTTGCAAGAATCAAAGGAGAAAATAATGTGAAATAAGCTGATTTTCATGTTACGTTAAGTGAACTGAATGAATGCTTGGAAACAAGTAGAATAAAGAGAAATCATTTCAGTACTAGAACTCCTTTAATGGGCAAGAGAGCCTCACAGTTTTCCTAATCATATCAGTGGCTGACATAGTCTACAAATGATCATAATGCAGCACATGCTGCTACTAAGGAAGATTATGCTTGGATTGGTTTTCCTATGCTGTGCTGTGCACAGAGGGTCAGCAGCTAAGCATAGACTTTGATTCTACTTTCTGTAGCTGTTCAAAGCAGAAGCTATTCATATCTCAGAAGCGTGATATCTTTAATCACTTTCCTCTTTTACTGTTGTTTCCAAAGTTCATTACACCAGGAAATAGTGCTTTGGGAAAATGATGGCACATGATGTCAAAGCCATAAGGATGAAAGTTGGCAAAGTTTTATTTTTATTTTTTTGTCAGGACATTCATTATCTATCCCAGGTTTGAAAGGAAAGAAAATGATCAGTTGTATAAGCTTTTGTCAAAATGAATGTGTGTTACAGAGCTAGATTTGTATTGTTTGAGGGAAAAGAAATCAGGACCAAAATGGGTTTTATTTTTTTGTTTGCCTCATTGGATTTAATGAAGGATTCATATGAGGAGAACATGTGAACAATATGTTAATTTTACTTACTCATAGAAGCATATGTATCCTTGGCATATTTGAATTTTTTGAATTTTTTTTCTGCCTCTGGTCACAAGTAATGTCATATTTTATCTTTCATTTTAAATAATCCATTGTTTCCTTAATTTTAGCTGTTCCATTTAACAAATCTTAAATCAGAAATTCCATTTCACATTTAATATATTCCAAGTGAGGTATGACTGAGATGATTGATTGAAAAATGACAACAATCTCATATCCTAGCTCACAATTTCAGTTCTCACAATCCAGTTAAATTAAGATAGAAATCTAAGAAGAAAAATGATTGACATGCCATTTTTCATCCAGTCCAAACAATAATGTTTGTGCTGAAGACTTCTAGAACATATTTTACAAGTGCAGGAATTTTGCAGTACTGTATGGTTGACATCTTTTATAATTAAGATAATGCTTAATAGAAACTTCACCACTCCATTTTATATGACTAATTGGACCTCAGGATTCAAGAAGCCACATTCTCTACACATTTGATATATCAATAATTAGAGATACTGCCATTTGGTTGTTTTTCAGCTACTACTGATTGTGGAGGACTACCCAAATCCTCAATTAATTTTGTCGATCTTTGGGTTTCTTCAAATTACAATAGCCATGTGGTGTTTAACAGAAATGCTCAACTCATACTATGCTAGTCCTATACACCCACTGTATGAAATTAATGCAAGTGCTGGACAGTTATTACAAAAATAACCTTGAATGGTATTCATCAATTCTAAAATGGAATAATTAGTTGTAAAGTGTTTGCTTGTTCCAGGAGATTCTGAAATAATTGTGTCCTAGGTTTTTAAAAAATAATCTCAGAACTGAGTTATTTAATATAAAGTGGACATTAAATTTATGCCATTTAACTCAGAAACTCTACCTTGCTGTGATATTGCAAAATAATTTGAACCAAGAGTTTTTGTTCAAGTGATCTGAGGAATACAGCTGATAATATATGACCTATTGTTTCAATGAAAAGATCTAAACAAAGAATTCTAAATTTAGATTGCAATCTTAGACCATTTGAATTTGGCAGTGTTTCTGCTGAAATCAGTGGGACCTAATTCTACATTAATATTATTAGGAATACATTATATATTTCATGCAAAATTTATAAAGAAGTCAACATGTTATATATATTTGTGGAATCTTACAAGTACAAAATAATGTTTGAGTTGACAATTAGATGATGACAATTTTTTTAAAAAATAGTATCAATTTTCTGGGCAAGAGTAAAAGATGGCATAAGATTTTATGCAGATTAAATTTGATCTAATGAAGTGTCTCTTTAGGAATACAGTATACCACATCACCACTCACAATAATATTTTCAGTTATATTAATTGGGAAATCATATTGTCAGACTTTTATCTGAAAAAGGCAGCAAATAGGATTTTCTGGGCATCAATATTTATAGATTTCCTGGATATAATTGTGGATTTCAGAGGTGAGGCAACAAACCAGCAAATGCCAAACCAGGTAACAGTTGGAGATGATACATAATATCCATTTCATAGGTAAAACTTTTTTTGCTGCAAAGATGTTTAGGCTAGCATGTTTAACAACTTGTAACATTATTTACTTTTCTCCTTTTTATAGAATGCTGTTATGATATGATGTTTGGGAAAACCTAACCATAGGCTTTGTGCTTAGCAATTACTTAATATTTTATGTATAGAGTAGCTGGTACTGTGCATGGGAAAATATTGGCTTCATTAAAAAATGCTAGGAATTTACTAATTAGGAATGTAAAGCATTTTGGATTCAAAGGGGGAAAGGGTATTTTGAAGCATATTTAGGAAGTCAAATATTGTGTGTGATCAAATCCTTAAAATAGCTACCTCTTTAATTAGAGCATGATCCCAGAAAAAGACATAGCTACTTTAATGAAATTACTTTAAGGAGTGTTCTGCAATTGGTATGTGAGTGTCCCATGTGCCCAAACACCTTTTTAACCCAAAGTGCTGCAAGTCTCGTCCTTTACACACTCCCCATACATACAGTTTGGCTATTAAACAATGTTGCAGAGAAAAGCTAGGGAAAACGTGCAAGAAAGGTATTACAGTTCGCTGGATTTAACATTTGAAGTCCAATTTATTCCATCCTCCATTTGTTTGAATTACATTGATTTCTTTCTCCATGGACTTTAGTGGAAGATTGAAGTAGTCTCTTCTGATTCTTGTAATGGTCATGGATATTGATTAATTTATGAATATATGAGAGAGACCTCCCAGAATTTGGTCAAAATAATGGTCTTCACTTTACATACTACAGTAACTTTTTTTTAAAAAAAGTCTAAATGATATCAAAATTAAAAATACATATTTGCACACTAACCATTTTTCTGCAGTATTTCTTATCATGTCCTTTGATATTCCTATAAATTATGCACTAAGTTGTTCCTCCAACCCTTTTCTAAGTGCAAAAGTAATCCTTATAAAATGTCCAGTTAAAAAAAGTCCAATAATGTTTTTTATTAATGCATTCTCATTCATTCAAATTCCTATTTCTTCATATCATGGGCATGAATGAATGGGGAGGTAGGTGATGTTATTTTTTTTACACCTCTATACTCCAAAAAGCTAAAGATATCTTTTTTTTCTGTAGCACAAAGAGTAACTTTAACCCTTAATTCAAAATTGTGCGTGTATAAGTCAAGTCTCTTTTGAGTTCATGTTGTCCCCTGGATCATGTATACATATTATTTTGGTTACAGTGTGGAAGTGTTCTCCACTGCCGTCTTTTAGATTTTTTTTTTTAAAATAGTCTTGTTTAACGCCCTAATGCTATCTATTAACTTAATATTCAAGTTTCTGAACCCAGCAAAAGTTGGTCAGATGCTGTTCATGGGTAAGAATGACATCATTTTTGATCAATAATTAGTTATCAGTAACTAATTGTTAACAACTTGTTATTCACAGATCCCTAAATATTTTTTCAATATTTTCATATCTCTTCTTGATCACTTGTCTAATAGGGGAAGTTCAGTTCAGTTCCTTATGTTTAGCTTATTGTGCCCCTAATTATAACACACCAAAGCAAATATTGTAAATACTTACCTTGAAGAAAAATTGCCAACTTGTAAGCCTGCAACCATAATAATGAAGAGTAAGGAAAGATTGTTTTAACTTGAAACTGTTGACTCCCCCCACCCCTGTAAATATTTTAACAACATATTTTAAAAGGCTTTTTAAAAAAGAACCCAAAGGTACAAAATGTAGGAACCTTATACCAGAAACTAATGCTAGCTTAGTTGCTTTGAGGATCTGAACCAGCGGTGGGTTGTTCCCGGTTCAGCCTGGTTCTGAAAACTAGTAGCGGCAGCAGGAGGCTTCAGCCATTTGGCCAGGAAACCTTGGCCAGCCATCCGGGACACTTCTGCGCATGCACACACAAAAAACAGTAGCAATGGCATTTAGAACCCACTGCTGATCTTTTTCCCCCCTTTTCCTCCTTTGTCTTCCACCAAATTATTATAATATTCTCTTTCTACCAGCAGATGGCATCGTCAAATTTCCCATTGACATCAGTTTTCTGTTAAAATTTCTCCAAATACAGTGTTCCCTCGATTTTCGCGGGGGATGCGTTCTGAGACCGCCTGCGACAGTCGAATTTCCGCGAAGTAGAGATGCAGAAGTAAATACACCATTTTTGGCTATGAACAGTATCACAAGCCATCCCTTAACACTTTAAACCCCTAAATTACCATTTCCCAATACCTTAACAACCCTTTACTCACCATTATTTCTGGTACTCACCATTGAATAAGACACTTAGTGATCCTGATATTTATAAACATAATTATTTATTAACAATAATTTTTTTTAATTTATTTGCAAAAATTATTAATTTGGCAATGACATATGATGTCATTGGGCAGGAAAAACCGTGGTATAGAAAAAAAACCCTGCAAAGTATTTTTTAATTAATATTTTTTGAAAAATTGTAGTATAGGTTATTCACGAAGTTCGAACCCGTGAAAATCAAGGGAACACTGTACTATAAATCCAAATATAAAATGTTTTCTTCTTACTCTGTATTCTCTTTTTAAATTTTTCTCTTTATTTTCACCAAATCGAATTGTAACAATCACAACCTTTTGGGGCTTTAAGTGTTATATCCTTTGTAGTACTCTTGGTTGCCAATTAGCTAATTTCCGCTCCAGGTTCTCTTACACTCTCATTTTAAAGTTTCCTTTCATCTGGTCAATCACTCATCCAGTGTTATCATCTTGTTCACTCGCCACTCCTGCACAATACTTAGATGAAAGCAATCTTCACACCCGACAATCCACTTTTTCTTCTTCTTGCTTTGTTCGTGTGGCCACCCTACCTTCTTAGCAGCTTGCGATGGCTGCTTTGTTTCTGAGGCTTCAGCCAACTCTCCAGGGAAATTGCATTTTTCCTGTTTGTGTTGGTTTGTGTCTCTTCATCCACTGTTCCTTCAGAACAGTTTAGTTTAGTTTAGTTTTATTGGATTTATATGCCGCCCCTCTCCGAAAACTCGGGGCGGCTAACAACAATAATAAACAATGTACAATAAAATCCAATACTAAAAGCAAATTAAAACCCCTTAATATATAAAAACCAAACATACATACAAGCATACCATATATACAGTTGTGACGGCCTAGGGGGAGAAAAAGTCTTAATTCCCCCATGCCTGGCGGCAGAGGTGGGTTTTAAGTAGCTTACGAAAGGCAAGGAGGGTGGGGGCAATTCTAATCTCTGGGGGGAGTTGGTTCCAGAGGGCCGGGGCCGCCACAGAGAAGGCTCTTCCCCTGGGTCCAGCCAAGTGGCATTGTTTAGTTGACGGGACCCGGAGAAGACCACTCTGTGGGACCTAACTGGTCGCTGGGATTCGTGCGGCAGAAGGCAGTCCCTGAGGTAATCTGGTCCAGTGCCCTGAAGGGCTTTATAGGTCATAACCAACACTTTGAATTGTGACCGGAAACTGATCGCAACCAATGCAGACTGCAGAGTGTTGGTGTGACATGGGCATACTAAGGAAAGCCCATGATTGCTCTCGCAGCTGCATTCTGCACGATCTGAAGTTTCCGAACACTTTTCAAAGGTAGCCCCATGTAGAGAGCGTTACAGTAGTCGAGCCTCGAGGTGATGAGGGCATGAGTGACTGTGAGCAGTGACTCCCGGTCCAAATAGGGCCACAACTGGTGCACCAGGCGAACCTGGGCAAACGCCCCCCCTCGCCACAGCTGAAAGATGTTTCTCTAATGTGAGCTGTGGATTGAGGAGGATGCCCAAGTTTAGGTCAATAAAAAACCCCAATCCGCTAGGATTTAGTGGGTTGAGAAGGGGGCATAGTCAACACAATGGATTCTTGTTGCCCTTCCATCTCCTTCTCCTTCTGGAGAAAAACTAAGATATCCCACTGATATTGCCTTTCTCTATTATATAACTTAAGATCAATTTGGCTTTTTAACAGAGACATGTGGCTGTTTTTTTCCAAGAGAGCATGGGAGGGAGGAATAACCAGAAACTCCAATCGCAAATGTTCACAGAACAGAACCACAGGGAAATAGTTGAGCCCTCTGCTTTTCTCACTTGCTTGGCAATGTGGGCACATATAGATCAGAATCCACTTCGTAAGAACCTTGTCTATTAAGCTGCTTTTTCTCCACCTCCCCTCCATCAGCAGCAGCGTTTTTTGCACATGGAAACCAAAAATATATTTGCATAGGGAAAAAAACCCTAGCTCAGGATGGTACTTGGGAGTGAAGAGAGAAGTACTAGAAAATAGGGACTCTTCTCTTAACCATTATTATTATAAGGGTAGAACTTATACAAATAAGTTATGTACTGATGACCAAAGTTGGAAGAGGCTATAAGCTCGGAGTTTAATTTCTTTTCCTCTGTGACCCTGTGTAAAATCTGAAATCTGAAATAATTCCTCTGATTCAATGTTATTAACAAGAACATTTCAACTTTTAAATGCTTTATTTATTTGTATGTTTGTGTTTGCAAGACAGATTAAAAAAATCTGTTCTACTCAGTGTGACAATTGCATAGCTGTAAATAAAGTTGATTTAGGTAATCTGTGGAATTGCAGATGTGGACTGCTTGTGGTGTACAAGGTAAGTGTCATGGGATGAGCCTGTGACCATAGGGAGCTCCGTGTAAACAATTACCTGGTCATAGGTGCAGGTATTTACATGCACAGGTTTCACATCACATAATTTCAAGGAATTGAAAATTGTCCCTACTCTCTAGGCACTTCCTGATTCCATGCACCTGTATATGCATTTTTTTCTTTAGTTATGGAACTAAAGACTTTGATTGCTGTGTTCATTTGGCACACACGTTCAGAAAAATAAGAAGCCACACAGAGTAAATCATGAGGTGCGGGTGAGGTCTATGCTGCTTAGAGTCCTTGAATTGTCTTTCATTGAATAAGAATTTTCAGGTAACAGTACAATATAGAGGCGTTGTTTTTTTTTTTTAAAAGAGTTTATTTTCAATTAATTTCCAAGGTATATTTTTATTCCAAGGTATTTATTTTTATTTTTGTTGTAAGACTGACATTTTTGGAGTTTTTGCCTCTTCATAATGCTTCTACTAGAACAACATATATGGACAGCATTTTGATTACTTTCTACATATCTACATTTCATAGACTAAGACTTTTATCATCACTGACAAATCAGAGCAGGTATTTGAACTGCATGGTTTGGTGTTCTGTAGAAATTAATGTATTGATAAATAGTTTCTATACATGAGGAAGTCTGTGTAGAGGTACCTTTCATTTTTATTTGTTTTATAAATGTATTTCCTCTCAGAACTTATCCTAGCTAAATTGCTTTGAGGATCTGAACATCCTCTGATTTTGTGGCCTTCTGAAGCAAAACTAAGATATACCACTGATATTTCCTTCCTCTATTATATAACTTAAGGCGAGTGCCCACACCCATAATTCAATGCCTGAGGGCGAAAATGGCCTCCCCCGCCCCTATGGAGGCTGGAAATGGCCCGTTTCCCGTTAGTGGGCCTGTTTTTTGCTTTTCCCAAGCTCCAGAGGCTTCACTGGAGCCTGGGGAGGGTAAAAACGCCCTCTCCCGCCCGTTGGAAGCCCTCCGGAAGTCGAAGATGCCCTCCCAGAGCCTCCGTGTGAGTCCAAAATCAGCTGGCTGGCATGCACATGCATGCTGGAACTGAGCTAGGGCAACGGCTTGTGCGCCGGCAGATATGGCTCCGCGTAGCACCTGTGGCACCCATGCCATAGGTTCGCCATCACGGTCCTAGATGGTTTTCCAGCCATGCATGAACAAGATTCCTTACCTTTTAACTAAGTTGCTGCAATTTGCAGTTTGACATCGTGCTCTTAAGAATTTATCAGTATTGCTCTTCTCTTATACCTCATGTCCAGGAGCCTATTGACTAAACTTATTGTGCACTTTACTTGAGATTACAATCGGTTGTGAATTGCTGACACCTTCCCATGCTTATCATCTGGTTATTTTAAAATTTCTGCCACATATTGCTTTCTGCATAAAACCTACAGAACAGGCAAGAAATAACAGCTCACTACCATCTAGTGGTTACTTTAGTGATTGGCGCATGGCATTCAGAATTACTGATAAAAAATGCTTGAAAATGAAGGGACAAACTATGACATATAGAGTATATGGCACATATCTTGATTTTTTTCTTTAAAAACATGGAACAAAATAATTATGTTGGTTAATTTCTCTTAAAGGGTTCCCACAAAAACTAATATTATCCCTTCTCTTGCCATAATATGCTAGTTTACTTCAAACATATGTTAAATATTATAATTTTTGGAATAGCAGCTTGGAGATTTTTAAAATAATTATTAGATTTTATACCACAAATGATCAGAACTGCATGACAGATTCCAATTAAACTAATTTAACCTAATTGAAAAAAATAGCTTCTGGATGAAATCTATTGCATGATATGCAGTATGTAGTTTAAATAAGTTTAATAATTTAAACTACAGTATGTAGTTTAAATAAGTGGGAATTGCATTTGTGCTATTAACATTTTCATGTGTTAACTATCTCCTACTGAGCAAAGAAAATATTTGTTGTTGCATATATGTAACACATAAATAGACTAAGTGAGAACTACAGAATATCTCCATGAATAAAAACCTTTAGATAAGTAGTTTATGTGTCGGTCTCCAAAATGCTACATTCTGGATTGAATCAGGCATTTAGATTAGTCATGTGTACACTCATTTCCAATTATTTTCAGTAGATTTATCTAAACATGACTAAACCTGGATGTACTATTTTATTTATTTGTTAAATTGTTTTTGTTTCGATAAAGATGTACTTTAGTAGACTAAGGTTGCAGTAGGCATCAACTGAAATGAAGATTGCATCCAAAAAAAACCTATGCCATAATAAATCATCTGTATGAATATTTAAAATGCCAGCAAAAAGCTTGCTCCCCTCCCCCATGTGATCAGGTTTCTCAGAAATTAACCAATGATTGACAATGTGAAAACTTTATTTTAAAATGTGTTTTGGATTGTTGACAATGTATATGCAAAGAACACATCTGTATTCATTGGTATGAAGCTTTTTGATGGAATCTTAGACAATCCTTTCTATTGAAAATAATTTGCTCTCCATATGTCAGTATATAACTTGCAGTGCCATAAAATCCCTGCTTCAAAAATTATTTGACTAAGTCCTTTGGAAATGTAAGTATATTCATTTATGAAATTCTATTGTATTCATTAAAGCAGTCTTATTTTTTATAAAAATGCTAAGAATGTATTCATTAAAATCAATGCAACTTTTACAGAGGTACTACTGATTTATGTTTTAAATTGAAAAAGAAGTAGGGCTGCTTTAATCAATTCTCAGAATTTTGAAATGTGAATAGCCACTGAGCCACACTATACACAAAAGTTTCTTGTATAAGGAGTGAACATTAAATCTTATATTTTATAAATAATATTGTATAGAACCAAGTTTATTCAAATACTTATTCAACTTGTTTATTCAAGTTAACTTGAGTCTGTGGATATTCTAATCTTTCTAGTGAACTTCAACAGCATCCTGGGAGAGGCAGATGTAGTTAGAAATTAGCTGAATCCCATGAAATGTAGGGAATAGATATTTCACCCAGAGTGCCACCCAGAGTGTATGAAATTTCATGGATTCAATATAATTACTTGAATTCTCCAATCCTGAAATTGATCCTAAACTTTGGAATGTATATCACACCTTGCAGTTACAGGCTATCATCTGGCCTTAAGTGAAGGATAAATTAATCCTTCAGAAAGGTACAAGTTACACCTGCAAATAAAATCATATACAGTGTTCCCTCGATTTTTGCGGGGGATGCGTTCCGAGACCGCCCGCGAAAGTCGAATTTCCACGAAGTAGAGATGCGGAAGTAAATGCACTATTTTTGGCTGTGAACAGTATCACAAGACTTCCCTTAACACTTTAAACCCCTAAACTGCAATTTCCCATTCCCTTAGCAACCATTTAGATCATTACTCACCATGTTTATTTATTAAAGTTTATTAAAAAAATATTTATTAAAGGCAGACGAAAGTTTGGCGATGATGTATGACGTCATCGGGCGGGAAAAACCATGGTATAGGGGAAAAAACAGCAAAGTATTTCTTAATTAATATTTTTGAAAAACCGTGGTATAGCCGTTTCGCGAAGTACGAACCCGCGAAAATCGAGGGACCACTGTATACTAGAAAAAATACAGATATCAGTGTTACATGACTCGTTAAAAGCAACAATATAGCTTCACCTATTCCTACCATTGTCTCATGTATGATGCCACTAAAAAAATAAAGAATTCTGAATTACTTTTAAAAATGTTGCTTCTGAAGATTTCTAAAGATCCTTTCCATGCACACACTTTTCTTCAAGATTCACCATGCCATGGTAAACCATACGGAAGTTATACCTGCTATGAATGACTTATGTAAAATAGAGGAAATATTTTCAAGTCAATATTGACTCTTGGTGGCTTCATGAACTCAGCGATGCAAGTTCTTTTTGGGAACACATGAAAAATGACTCTTCTATGAGGATTTTCAAAAATGTTTTATTTCCTCAAGTAACTCCCTAGTATTTGGGTCTCCAATCTATGTTTTTACTAGTACTAATCTAATTTAACTTCTCAGCCCAAAAGTTAGCTAGATGTCACTTGAAGATTTTTAAAAAAAGTTTTGTGAATTAACAGTTTTAGGTGATGTTGATAATTCATTAAGAAACCACTTGGATTTGAAGTGAAGATATTAAGACATTTTTGTAACAAGTTTATTGTTTTTTAAAGCTAGTAGAAATGAGTTCGGTAATAACTGGAACATAGCTGAAAGAATAAAAACTTTAACCCTTCTGACACAGCAAACGTAATGTAAATAATTGGAAATAATAAAGAGAAATACAATTTGCAATCATTTGAAGGATATGCTTTATTCCTCCTTTAAAAAAAAAGTATGGCCAGTTAAAACACACAGTAATGTCTAAATCACAAATAATTTTTATGGGTTTCAAAGAATCTTTTCCTAGGGGTAAAATCTTTTTTAATTAAACAGGACATTATGTCTTTGATTTTAAAAAGAAACAAATATACACACAGGTAAAACTCAACAACATAAAACATAAATATAAAAATTAAAGTTCATATTAGCACCACCTTTGGTCCAAGCAATGAGTAAACTGGGAGATCACTGTGAGGTATAGTTAGTTATCAAGTTCTGTCTTGTGAGACATTTAATATTGTATTGTGGTTTAACATTGCAAGAACCTGGGAATAAAACAAGAGAGGCTGCAGACTAGATTCTCTTGGAAGTGCCTTTAAATGATTTCTTGTATGAATGTAAAAGCTGCAGTCTAATCACTGCATATGATCTAAGGACTGGATAATAAAAGATGCTGGCTGCAGTTCAGTTTGTCTTTAGATGCATATGACCTGAGAGTTGTGCCTTCGTATTCACTAGTTAAGATATAACAAGGGATTTTGGAAGCACATCTCAAAATTTACCTATTCAACAAGTACCTCTAAAGGCTTTTCTGGATTTTTGTCCAGTTGGCACCTCACTTTTAAAAAAAACATTGCATGTATGTAGTATTTTTATTGTACAGAAGCTTGCACAATACAGACTTTATCAAGCTCGGATACCCTGATGTGCACAAGACTACATTTCATGCTTTGCAACATCATTTCCACATTTACTCCACCATGCCATTCCTGCAAATTCTAATGGAGCACCCAAAAAAGATAAAACATAAACCATTAAAAAATAGAAGGTTGGGCCAAACATGTCCCCCAACGCCTAGTTTTCAATGCTTGAAACTGACAACTGATCAACTCAATTGCCAAGCAATACTATTGATAGGTCTTTACAGAAATAAAATGTTACCTATTCAATAATAATCAAGTATATAGATACTAATGAATATTGCAGCACAAAACTGTAAAAAGATGCAACATTTTTGGTTGGAACTGCATTCCTATCCAAATTCTGTTGAAGACTAACACTGTTCTTATAAAGGAGCATTTGACCCCTAAGTATGATTATTTTATATTAAAACTGACTAATACAATTTAGACTTACACCTTTTATTCCAATTAGCAGTCTAAATATAAACATTATTCTTTGTTGCCAGTTTGCTTTATATAGGTTAGTGTAATAAATTTATGGCTGACCAATGTCATTGTACAGAATTAATGACTAGTTTGCACTCATGAAAATTGTCCCCCCAAATGGATCTTACCAATGTGACCAACAGTTCTGCAGAAAAAAGAATAATATGTAAGGATCTAATGTTCTTCAACTCAACTATTTTCTTCCACTTTTGAAAATAGTGAACATCTTTGACCTTTTTTTTCTTGTTACCCAAAGTGCACTTCAAATAACATTCCTTTCCGGATCCTTTCTTAATGCAAACAACTCAAAACCCTCAATTTCCACTATAAACCAATATCTATTCTAACCTCACGAAATTATCTTTCTCAGAAAACTAACCGAACAACATTAAGCACATCCTGCATCCTCCATCTCAATCACACAGCTCAAGGACCAGCCATACATCCTTCATCATCTCCTTGTCAACATACTCTTCTCAGACTTCTAATAATTACGTTCTCTTTATTCTAGATAACAACAATCACAATAATCACATTCGAAAGACAGCACTGGTTTCTATTAATTCACTGGAAGATTTGTGCTGAACCATATGACAGCAAATTCCAGTGATTTACTTCATGCTAAAATAACCAGCTTCAGTTCATTTTAGTATTAGTTTTATATTAGAAAATAAAATTTGTTTTCTTCAAGCTTTTAGATCCTTACATATCTTACTATTCTCTTAATTTTAGAACTTTTTAAACAAGCACGGTGTCACTTTTTTCATATTTTGGTTTTATACAACCAAATATATAACTTCAGTTTTGCAAAGCAAGTTTTAAAATTCTACGAATGTGAGGACAACAGTTGGCCTTATCTTTCATTTCTAATTATTCACTTCAGTTGAACATTGCTCAGCCTACACACTGAGGTTATATGGTCATGCCATTTTCAAATCATTTCCTTTCTCCCTCCAATTACAAAAGATATTACTTCTTCCAATTATAGGCATTCATTAACTGACTTATTACCCACAATAGAAATATCACACTTGACAATAGTCCTCAACTTATAACCATTCATTTACTGACAAAAATTACAATGGCAATGATAAGTGACACGATCCTTTTCACTTATGGTTGCAGCATCTCTGTAGTTATGTAATTAAACATCAGATGATTGGCAGCTGGCAGGTATTCATGACACCTGCAGTGTGCCAAGGTCATGTCATCACCATTTGACAAGCAAAGCCAAATTTACTTAATTACCATTACTAATGTAACAACTGTGTCAAGAAAGGTTGCCAAAATTGGGTTAAAACTCACTTAACAAATGTCTCATTTAACAATGAAAATTTGGGGTCAATTGTGGCCATAAGTTGAGGAGTACCTGTATGGGGAAAACATAACATAGCCTAACATCACAAAGTATCACAAGTATCACAAAAACACACATAAGGAATTCATGAAATTAAACCCTTGCAGGGGGAGACAATGATGTATATATGCATATTAACTCATTTTTGAAATATTGTTTTAATTAATCCAATCAGCCTTTCCTCAATCTAATTATTTCTGACCATTAAAGGATACTACATCTATCCTCCAATTTAGTGTCATAATAAACAGGTATCTCAACACAGGGCAGTTGTTGTTTTTGTGCTGGATGTGGAACATGTACAAAAACACCATCAACAGTGTGAAAGGTTCTGTTCATTTTTGACTGAAAAAGTGCACTCTACAAACAATTTAAACACTTTACGGGGCCAGCCCATCTGGAAAATGTAAAGGTACAGATATATGTGCTTCTGTCCCTGATAGGCCTAAATGATTTGATCACCCAGAGAACAAGGCTTTGAATCATATCAGATTAGGCTGTTCTGCCCCAATATTGAGGATCCGAATTCAGTGAAACTCTTCTCCTGCCCCTTTACTTAACACAATTTATAGAAGGCCCTTGCAAAAACTGTGGGTTCTCCAATTTGGTGTTCCTAAAAGCAAGTGGAGTCTGAGGAATATCAATTAAAGAAGGAACTGGACTAACTTCATGGACTTCCAAGGAGGCTTGAAAAAGATCAATTGATTGCTATGTCCTTGATTTAGAATGTACAATTAACTAGATGAACTGAGATAGCAGCAGTAATTGAAGGGGTCTAGAAGGCAATTTTGGAACCTGGTAAGCTTTTCATGTACTTCCCATTAATCTGTAGATATTTAGTTAAAACCTAGACGATTTCCTCCCAATCTTCCTGAAAAAATATTTACAAAGAAACATGCTCCACCATTTGTACCTGTTAAAGGCCTAAGATTATGCAAAATAAACCTGATTTAGCCATAAACCATATGGCTGGTTTTTATGAGATCTGATTTTGACTATTTAGCAGCAAACTATGGGTGATATTAAAGATATTATTAAAGTCACAAATTTTCTTTGCATGTGCAGAGTCTGAATCTGATCAGAAAAAAAACCATGACTCTTAATTAGAATATTCTAAAAGCAAACCTAACTGACTTCATTGCACTCAAATAATATATGAGAATATAAAAACAAGAAGTGATGTTCCTTTTAGCAAGACCCTGTTGCTATAACTTCCTTAATTTACAAACTCAATTCTAGAGGTTATTTTGTTAAACTATGTATTCCTCTGTTAAAATAAGATGTGCAGTAGATGAATTGCAAGACTATTTTCTGCTTGTGTTGTTTATAGAAATGTATTTAAGAAAAGCATGTTTTAGTAAAAAATTGATAAAATAATATGTAAAAAAATGATTTCTAAATGGTAAAAGGGCATTCTTTGGGGAAAATTTAATTGATAGTGAAATTTAGACTTCAGTTTGGTTTTCTAATTTCACATAGTATTGACATGTACCAGTTTCTGAAAACTGTTGCTTCTGGATAGGTTGACTATAATTCAAGCTGTGTATACATATTTGACATTTCACTCAATTCAGTGTGATGAATTAGATAAATGGATAAGATAATTTCCATCAAGTGTTAATGTCAAGCATCTGTACATAGGCAATTTGTTTTTAATTACAATAAAGCCAGAAATATGTTCATCCAGCCACTTTATTTATACGCTACTTTAGTGTTTAATAAAGTTTTGAACATTTTCTTCTTTTAAGAAAGGAGAGATCAAACTGCAACTTCACAGAAGTTTTTGTTTTAAAACAGTCTAATTGTGGAATAGACTATTAACATACCATGCAATACAGACAGGCTTTATTTCAAGCATTTGTTTTTGTGTTTCATGTAAACTTAAAGAGCAATTGCCCTTTGTCAACATGCCTTCAATGTGGCAACTTCTGTCCAGGCTCCAGGATCTGTTTCATGAGTGCAATAAATAGCATTTGCATATCAACTCAGAAGAACATTCTTCTGACACCAATGAAATAAGATAAGAATTTGGATCTTCTGCTTAAGTTAAAGAGTGCATACTGCTACAAAAAAAGATGGAAGAATACTGAACATTGCAAAAAAAAAGGGACAACTGAACAGCCACGAACCATAAAGATGTCATAATTCTATTTGAATGTTATAACTGTCTGCTGCAAATATCAAAAGTTACACGGCCAATTTTTTTCTAAAACTTTTCTTCATCCACTTCCTGCTTATTTCTGCTGTTGTTCAACTTTCCTCAATCCTCGTGGGGTTTTTTTTACTTGAGTGCATGAGTAAAAAATGACAGATGTTTAAAATCACACTGTACATCCACTTGTAGTCCTGGATGAGGGACCTGTTTTTGCCCTTTCAATATTGCACTGATCCTCTATTTGGATACTACACTGAGAATGCAAATATTGGATAAAATATAACAACAATTAAAAATATATAATGAACAAATTACTCAAGATGATCTAAACTTAAATATTACTATTGCTATAGTAATGCTAGTAAATGCTAATAATAATGAAATATTTTTTTTACCAATTTCCCTTCCATTTTTCATAAATGACAAAAAAGTAGTAACAGTTTTTTTTATAAATGGAGAGAAGCAATAAGTATAACTTTAAATTAAAATAAGCTATTCTAATATTCAATAGTAGTTCTAAAAAGCACAATTCTATAATGCCATCGTCAAAATGTTCAGTGTTGCTTCTGAAAGGAAGACTTTGAAACCGGTTCATTGGAACAAATGTAATTGCTACCGCAGGATAAATTCATGTGCAGTTGTTAATTTGTTTCAGCTTCTATCAATGGGGCACAAATCTGTTACAAAATTAAAGAGCCTATTTTTTCACAAAGGTGGATTTTATTAGAGCACCATTGTCCAAATGGGACAACTTTAAGACGTGTGAATTTCAACTCCCAGAATTCTCCAGCCAATGTGGGCTAGGGAATTCTGGGAGTAGAAATCCTTGAAGTCATCAATTGTCTAAAACACTGCTCTAGAAAGTCAAAGAATTGTGAAACTAATTCCGTGAACCCAAGGAATATTTAGACTAGTTTTTCTCAGTCTATACCTCTGTTCTGGTAAATGAATAGATTCAGGAAAATGGAACCATTTCAAATTTGTAAAAACACCTATGGTAAGCCAAGCCCACTACTACATCTTGTGTGGGAGCTCATTACAATCCTAATTTATATTACTTGGGTTATTAAAAAATATGTACTTAAAAAGGAATAAGTTTTAAACTTAACTCACCAAAATGTAGAAATTAAGAAAAAAAAAGTATTTTTTCAGGCATTATATAAATCCGCAATAACGAATTCAGAAGTGCTCATTATTATTAAAGTTGCAGTATACAGCAGAAAAAAAAGGTTTTCATTGTTTGGGTTTTGTCAAAATATCAACCTTCATTTTGAGTTGTTCTTGTTGAAAACCAAGGCAATTTAAAGAACCAGGAAATGACCAGAAGCCACTCTCCTCTGAGAGTACAATCTTTGGCTTAATATTCAATTAGTCCCCAAAATATTTTTAAAAATGAGATCTAGATTATTTTGAAAGTACTATATAGTTTTTTTAATATATATATATCAGGTTTGTGATCAAAATAATTTTAGAATTAGCAGATATTTTGATGGGGAAAGCAACAGCCCTTGTGAGTGGGATTTCAATGTACTGTATTTCATTGACTTGACACTGAAATTTGAATTCTCCAATGTATATTATAAGGGCAAATTATAGCTTACATGTTGGAAACAGTGAAACTGACTAAATTAAGAAGGTGCTTGATAGTGCCCTTTATTTATCCTTCTCCCTGTATTTGAACCTAAATCTTACTTCCATATACTGTATATTACTTCCATATACTGTAAAACCTGCTCGTCCCCTACATAAAGCTTCTAGAGATGTGACACATACACAAAGATTTAAAAGAAAAACCCGATAAACTGGTTTAGCCCAGAAAACTATCTGTCCAACTATATTTATGTAATTCTTTATATTATTGGGGCAGTTTTACAGGACAAATCAAGGCTCACATTTATAATGCATAAAATGCAAACTGATAAGCAAATTGATTTATTGACTGATAACTGTTCTAATTATAAAGAGGCACTTTAACAAACCAGTCCTTATAGCTGCCAATTCAATATTACCGTTGCATAAAAAAATGCAGCAATGAAAAAGAAAAATATGGAAAGCTATTCTCCTTACTGAAAGTACTGTATAGGCAATATTGATATAAGACTTGTTTTCCTTAAGAATTTGCAGAAGCGTTCTAGATTCAAAATGAATCCAGTGACTTTCTTGCCCCGAAAAACTGCAGATGCAGCAACAGGGCTGGCTGGAGGCTGGGTAGCACTAAAGCAGGAGTCTTCAAACTTGTCAGCTATGCTGGCTGGAGAAGTCTGGGAGTTGAAGTCCACAAGTCTTAAAGTTGACAAGTTTGAAGATCTCTGCACTAAAGAGAGAGAGAGATATACCAGTACAGTAATCCAAAATGTGACTGGAAATGGTTAACCCTTTTAGGGACTCTGTAAAAGATATTTTCAAAATCTCTTGATCCTTTTTGGTTCAATTCTGTACACATAATTCCCCAGTGCTGGCATGATCAAGAATAGTACAAGCCAATTTGCAAAAAAATTGACTCTGGCTACCTGAATCTCCTGTATTTGAGGCGCAGGATTTTTGGGAGTTGCACTTTTAGCTTTTCCAAGAGATGATGGCATCTTTGGAACAAAACTTGTATAGTACAAATTTTAAATAATCGTAAATTATTTTAATAAATAGATGTTCTTATAAGGACAATTTATACTGCATCTTTAAATAATGCACTTGATTTTCCTGCATTTTGGTTTAAAATGGTTAAAGTGCATTAATTCAAAAATAATGAACCACTTCGTCATCATTATTGTTTGTTTTTAAAAAAATCATAAACATTAATACGTGTTGCTAAATCACTAATATTAGTACTGCAATCTAGCAGATAACTAGATGATTTTGCTCTACTTAATACTGTCCAGCAGAAGAAAATAATACTATTTTAAATTCAAGCAGCTTTGGCAGTCTCTTAAATTGCTGCTCACTTTTTAACAAAACATAAATAGGAGGAAACACTTGAGATGTAAAACCTCATGGAAAGGAGCTTTGGGCAAAACCACACCATTTTCAAATGCACTGTGGTGTAGAAACCTATCTTCTCCTAATGAATTTATTATTATTGATGTTACAGAGGCCTGTTGGGTTTCCTCTTCATCTCCAGGCCTCTTCTTCCATGCTATTTCACTGTAGAAGCATGGAGAGTAGCAGTGATGATGCACTATAATAGATCAGCTTGAAAGGCATCAATCACACAAGGCATGGGAATTAATCCCTCAAGTTATTTTTATAATGTAATATATGTAACACACAACAAAAAAGTAAGAGGCGAGAATCAAGTGATAATTGTATAATTTTCAGAAAGCTAAAACATCTCAAAATATGCTTTTTAATTGTTCAGAAAAAATGAGTTGGACCTTATTAAAAAATCTTCCAATTCTTTCATCTTCTAGTGGTAGAATGCAGAACTGTGGCTGGAGATAACCAGATTATTTAACATATTTTCCCTAAAACCCCAAACTCTTTTTCTTCATTTTCCATATAAAGTATTGAGCGATAAATCTGTTGTCTGATTTCCATATTGTTTAAATAAAGGCCTTATGGTGTTGTTGCTGTTGTTTACCAATTATAAAGTTCGCTGCAAGGCTAGTAAATAAAAACGCATCACAATATAAACACACTTTGTACCCAAAGCCTTTGCACAAACCCCAGTGGTTTTAATCTTTACGCTTTTCCACAAAATCTCATTTTAAAAAAGCATCTGAAATCATAAATAAAAAGGAAAAAGACGATAAGTGAGTACAGAATTCCTGCTTTGTAACATTCCTAGTCTATGGTGCTCTGTTGAATCACCCTTTGACAATAGATCTCAGTACAAAACTAACATCCAAGTGAGAAGAACAAAATAATTTGTACTGTTGTTCTTTAAAAAAAAACTTGTTCAGAAGACTGGTGTTTACTAATAAAAATCTCTCCCTTCCTGCTTGTATATAAACTGAAATGAAGAATGCAGCTGGTAACATCCATGGCTTTTGTTCATTCTCATTCTGACTTTGAAAACATGCTTCTCTGCCTTGTAAGAATCAGCACTGATTGGACATGAAATGAAGAGAAACTTGATGAACTATCAACATTCAGATGTGTACACATAGCACCTATTTTGACACTCTTCTTTTTATTGCAACATGAAACTAATTCTGGATGGCCCATATTCTTCTCAGTGAAGTACTCAAGGAAGAAAATAAATTAATTTCCCATAAACATACAGCATGCTGGATTGGGCAACTGCCTCCTTACATGCAGTGGTTTTCATGTTCTTGTCTGTTCTTACACATTGGTGATACAAATGTTGTAAACATGCCAAACCCTTCCCTTCATAACAAAAGAAGCCAGACAATGTCCCATTGTGTTGAAGCAAACTTTGTTTGTTTTTTTCAGTGCGGCACACATAGTTAGCTCAACTCAGCTCTGTCATTTTTATTTTTCTCTTTGTGATGGTAATGCTAATTGCCACGATCAGTTGAGGAAAGTTCTATTGATTTGAACTGTCCTCTTTCACATAACGGGCATGGTAAGGAGTCACACATGGAACCTGGACAATTGGTTCCGAGAGTAGCACAGTGAGAGGAGAAGCAGCATCTGTATGGTTTCTCTGATGGAACTACACACCTCCCTCTACTCTTCTCTCCAGGACTTCAAGACCAGGGAGTCTTGCAGGGCTTGGGATAAAGAGCAGCACAACAATACCAATGCCCTGGTGGAAGCAGAGCATGTGCAACCCAGTGCAACTCTGCCACAGCCAAAAGATAGAGCCTAAGAAGAGGAGAAGAAGCAGATGTTTGGAAAGCTAGCCAAGTCAAGCCATAACAGGCCCTAAGCCAACAAAAAGAGAAGCAGGTTGCACTATGGGTCATCCTCTTCTCATCTTTGGATCTGGATGAAGCTTGATTATTTCTTAGTTGATATCCGAAACTCTGAATAACTGAGTTGTCTGGCAAGTACTCTCAAAATAATTGCAGTAGTACTATTCAGAAGGCCACAAAAGGAAAGCATTGAAGTTGAAACTACTGTGCAGAAGAGATTGTGTGCAACTCAACAGTTCTAGAGTGTTTACAAATATTAGGGAACCACATAAAATAACACTTCAAAGTTCACATAACTTTTTAAAAAATACCCCTCCCCATTCCTGACCCAGCTGACAAATAAGAAATACAAGAAGAGAAAAAAAAGGATGGATAGTACTGGAGGAAACAGTAAGTAATTCAAATCAATACCATAAATGAAGAAAATAAAAACCCTTCTCAGATCTTCAGTCTAGAGACCAGAATGAAACCTTTAAGTGATGGCTTCTTGAAAATTTTTTCCACTTGCTCTGTTGCCCACACATTTTGGGTGAAGGGGGAGGGTCAATCAAATACTATTTACAGCCACATCACATGGGGTGGGCAAAATGAACAAGGTGAGGTGTTTTTTTTAATAAATCATGTTTAGTTTTGGCATTAAACTCCCAATCAATCCCAAGTAAACCCATAATTCCAAAATAGAATGTGAAAGGCACACATTTGGTTTCTGAGTATTAAAATCAGGAGATAGGGTAATGTACCCCGATGCACATCTTTGTGGGGAGAAAAAAGAAAACAAAAGGGCATGTATTTTCTTGATACTTGCAGAACGAGACCATTCCTTTAAAACAGGGCTTTCCAACCTTGGGCACTTTAAGCCTGGCGGACTCCAACTCCCAGAATTCCCCAGCCAGCAAAGCTGGCTGAGGAATTCTGGGAGTTGGAGTCTACCAGGCTTAAAGTGCCCAAGGTTGGAGACCCCTGCTTTAAAACATCCTAAAAGATGATGGACTTTCTGTGCCACAAACAAAACTGAACCGTCCTGTGTATGTACAATAGCGTAAAGGAAATACAATCTTTTCACGTTTTTCCTTTTTTCTAAATGTACACCATAGGGAAGTATAAATTAGTGAATTTAAATACATAGCAATACTACTTCTTTTTTTCCAAATAATTTGAGGGCACCCAGCCTTTAAATGGTTTCCCACTGTCCATGATCTGGCAGTACCACCAGCCATTTGGGTTCTTTTCCAATACCTCCATGCAGACACCTTCTTGAAACCCAGCAGTTTCTTCATCTCCCTCATAATCTGCAATGGAGATATAAATATCCTTAAGGTTATTGTGAATGAACTGGGATTTTTCAATAGGCTTGGGCCTGACAGGGGACACTGGAATTCCACTGCGGTCAGTTGGTATGTAAGAGGCATTATCTGACCCTTCAGAGCCTAATCGACCATCATGTTTTACTTTAGACTCGTTCATTTGGGATTGGGCAGTACTGAAAGATGAATTGCGACGCACGGCCCTCAAATGGTCTGTGGCAGAGAGAGACTCGTTCCTACGCAGGGAACAAGGCAGATTATTATCCTTGGGGGGTGGAGAAACAAACACTGACTGTGGTCTCACTGCTAGCTGTCTAACTCCATTTCGCAATTTAACAGGCCCAGATGTTTTGGAGAAACCACCAGGTGGCTTATTAGGAATAGGGGGCGTTGTTCTTTTGTTCTGGTTGATTGTATTCAGTGCCTGGACCTTCTTCTCTATTTTCTCCAAGCTGTTGGATTTGCTTTCATTTCTTCTGTTTCTTGCCTGTGATATGTTGGATGTGGTATCTCCTCCACTGGAGGGGTTTTCTTGTTGCTGGTTATCAAAAAGCATCAGATAATGCGAAGGAGCCCATCCTTCTATTTCTCCATATTTCAAATACCACCATCCGCTTGACTGCTTTTCCAATACTTCCACTTCTACTCCAGCGGGGAAACTGATTTCAGAATCTTGAACTTTTTTATAAGAATCAGTAGTTGTATATAGACATTTTGAAGGGTTGCTTTCATTCTGGCTGACATAAAATAAAGTATGGGAAGGAGATGTAATGAATTCTGCAGAATTTCTTCTGAAAGACTCTTCTGAGTTTCCAGAAGTTGTCTGAGGTGGACTTTCAGACTCCTCACTTCTTGAACCTTTAAGTCCACCTCTGAGTTGCCCAGTTGGTCTCAGCTGATGACGTAAAGTACTGATGTTCATCACTTCTTGACTTTGAGAATCTGCTTTATTCAGAAATGGTTTTGGCCTAACTGTTGGTTTTGCTCTGCTAGACACGAACTCTCCAATATCCTTTTTTGTGCTTGATTTTGGTATACTACTTAGGCCAACATCTGAGGCTGATCTTGGCTTTGTCTCCTCGTTATGACTGTATTGAGACTTCCCAAAATTTGTTTGAATATTTTTGGGCTTCAGAAAGGAAGATTTAGGAGAAAGTGAATGTGGAGAATTTCTTTGGATCAAAGATAACGAGGAACTTCGAGAATCAGAATCTCCACTAGATTCCTTGCTTGACAGTGCATCTTCTATGTAAGGTCTAAAGCCTTCATTTTCATAGATTGTTTCATCTTCATGATTCACATCATCAGAAGACTCTCCAACTCGAAATTTTGCTCTTTGGAGAGATGATCCAGAGGAAGGTTTTGGAAAGTGGAATGAGCTTCTGTCTATGTTACCATCTTCTCCTTGGCTCAGCTCAGATTCTGATTCATGACCAAAGGCGGGCACATCATACTCTGGTTCCTCATATCCCTGCTTGTGTGGTGAATCTTGGCCATCTCCTGAAGCTGTGGTACTAGCAGCTGTTAAATCTTCAGAATCCTTTACTTTATTAGGAGGAGCAGGTGGAGGAACTTTGGGCCTGGTCAGAGTACTTGTTCGCCTATTTAAATTGGGTTTCTTCCTTTTATCAATATAGGATGCTGGAGCCCAGCCTTCTTTTTCTCCAATCTGGACATACCACCAGCCCCCAGAATTCTTGTCAATAACCTAGAGAAGGATTAAATCATAAATTAATTATGGATGCAAAACATTAATACATTTTTAAATCCAAGCTTCTCTTTGATTTTTGCTTACTATATGACAACTATCCATCATTGACCCATTTCCTACTTTAGTTTTACCTCTGCTTTTTGTCCTCCATGAAAGCTTATTCCATCAGAAATACAAGACTGGAACTCAGCAATCGTATAATATTCAACTTCCACTGATGGTGGTTCAGGAGGTTTAGGTAGTTGAAAGCCCTGTGGCAATAAACAGTGACACAGAGATTAATGAAACATGTCAGAGAACAAGGGAAGAGGACATCTAAAATCAAATCATTAAAAATCTCCTTGCAAGAGACAAATGAATATAAATTGTGGTTGAAAGAAAATCAACGCGACATCAGTAGTGGCACATCCAACCAAAACCAGAATTGGACAACTCACTGTGTTCAAGTCATTCTGGCTGACTCACCTGGCTATCTCTCTGCGGCCAACTTGCTGTGGGACAACTCGCCAGTGGACAATTCAATACGGGATAACCCAAAGGATAAGTAGAATTCCAGCTCACCTGAGTCTTTGAAACCTCTAATCTGAGAAGGTTCAGACTTAAAGCAAGACAAGGACACACTGCGATTAACTTCTCTCTCTCTCTTGAGTTATCCTATGTTGAGCTGTCTCATGGCAAGTAGTCCTGTGACCAGTCAGCTGGGGTGTCCTAGACCCATCTAAACGTCCTACTGGTCAGAATTGGAATGTTGGTAGTTGTATCCAAAACAGTGAATTGAAAAAAGCTATCTTAAATTCTCTTAACTCTGATATACTGTATACTAAATTGCCATATTTTTGAACAAAGACCACACAGTAGAATCTGCATATCACAAAATTTATGCTAAGCTTCACTTTAGCACTTAGGCTGAAAGATTCAAAATAAGTTTGACTAATATTCCAATAATACTCTAATGTTTCAGATGTCTCATACATGATCATTAGCAATATCTTAGCGATAAAACTTTATAAGGATCTGTCTAACTATCATCATGGATTAATTCAGTCACCCAGATCATAATTACCTTCCCTTATGATTAAAAAAGCCCCTTAGCCTATTAATGAACCACTTGTTTCCCTAATTGCTCAGTGGAGAAACCTAGGGCTGGTTTCCTGTACTTAAACTCTAAATATTAGGCAACGTGCTTGGGTAATATTAAATATTTAGTGACTTAACTATAAACACAAGATCACCACTCACCAAACTAGATTCTCTTCTTGGAGGAGGTTTCATACGCAGATTTGGTGAACCTTCACAAAGAAGGAATATTTCCAAATTATTGTCAGTAAAAAGTGTAAGCAAAAGGGTAAAAAGTGACTAAGCATTATTAACTCTAAGTCCAGAAGTTTTTTTTCCCCCATACAAAAATATTCTAATATCCACAGTATTTTAGAAAACCTGAGCAGATGAAAAGAATCTGCTCTACAGGACATTCCAGAACAGGCCATAAGAATATATTTCTTGTACTGTTTTACTTGGACTTGTAGACCTGGAAAATGGGCTTTTTCAAACAATTCAATATATTTTACATGTTCGAGCAGTCTCTCTCTCTCTCTCTCTCTGATTTGTATGATGCCCAACTTCAAAAGGACTCTGTAGTAAACATGCAATCCTCATGTTTGAGTTTGAATGCCAGTATAGTTATTTCAAATTTGTAAAGCAAATACGACTTGACAATTTAAGTTATCAGTCTAACTCTTATATTTTATACCAAGGAAAAATTTCAAAAAATAAATCTATATGCAACATATTACTTTAATTTAAGCGGCTTGTTATCAAAGAAGAATAACCATGATCAGGTTCTCTAACAATAAGGGAATCACTAATAGATAGACTATCAGACAGGCAAAGAACCTTTGGATATGCTATTAGGGAGGACAAATATGATTAAAAAAATATATAAAGATGCAGATAGACCTCAACTTATGACCAAAATTGAAACCAAAATTGCAGTCGCTAAGCAATGCAGTAAAAAAAGTTATGATATAACGAGGCTACATTTTATGACAATTTTTACCATTGCTTGGTAAAATTGCCTGGCTTAACACAATTGTTAAGTGAATCTGGCTTCCCTAATTGCTCAGTCATACTCACCATCCCCAAGACACTGCAACCATCATAATTGAAAGCTGGTTGCCAAATGTCTGTATTGTGATTATCTGACCATAGGGCAGAGTGTGATAGTTTTAACTTTGAGAATGGGTCACAACCAACTTTTCCTGAGACAGCCATAATGTCAACTATGAGGCAGCACAAGACGGCCTTACTCTGACACATGACTTTGAACCATCATTAAACAAGTGTATAAGTTGAGGACCATCTGTACCTCAAGATTCAGATGTGTGGAAAGATTTACAGTCTGTTCCAAAAAGGCAAAACTACAATGCCCAAAATCAAATAAAAAACTCCTCTTATTTATCTGGACTGAAGTTTGATTTAGTAGTTTTATTTCCACAAGACATAAAAAGAAGAATGTTTATTAATATAGTGATTATGCCATACTTTCTAGTTATGCGTGACCTTATGAGCTCCATGCAGTTGTAGAATAATGTGTCAGATCAAAATTTAACTTGTGTGCTACCAAATACCATAAAATAATGAATTACTAGTCTCCAAAAATTATTTTCTAGATTATGGTTACCGAAACAGAAGAAAAATGACTCAAATGTGCCTTCAGCTAACACATCAGGAGGACACAAGTCCAGAAATATATTATGATTGATTGCCAAAATTTGCTAAAAGGTTTTAATAAATTAAAATTCTGGCACACTACTTTTCCCTGGACAAGCTATCAAAAACCATAAACTAGACTAAAATGGCTATAGTAATTTCAATTATTTACTCACTAATTAAATTTATATAACCAACAATACTATAGTTTTGGGGGAATTAGGATTAGGTGGAGATAGAAGCATAAGGATTGTTGCTGACCTCAGTGTGCATGCAGATGCCCATGGACCTAAATATGTGCAGATTATTCCTTACTATGCAAAAATCAATAGTCCTGACAGATGAAAAAGTTGCAGCTTTTTTCACCATAGACTTCTAGATTATTTTTCTAGATATAAAGTTTTATACGGAATAAAAGTTTGTTTTATACGGAATGTGTTACCTATTACGTCCATTGAGTCCATTTATTCAAGAATTAGATTAATAGATTGATTATATGACAAATCTATGTGCATTGTTGTCTATATATATCTTGCATGGAAATAGGCTAGGAAACTGAAATTAAGAAGCAATATATTGACTGATCAGAAGAGGGCATCATGGGCCTTTTAAAAAAACAATAATTATTCTTATATACCCAAACCCTGCAGTCTATCATAGATCTTGCAGGCATTAGATGTAGGAACAATGCTGAAGTAGTCTGTAGGATGGCAACTTACAGTCCATAATCTAGACAGTGTCTTAGCAATGTATCCCTTTAGCCTGAAATAGCTAATATTTGTGTGTGTCTTTGTGCCAGAGGTGGGTTCATCCAGGTTCACACTGGTTCTATAGAACTGGTAGTAATTTGACAGCCTGGGTCGCCGGAACTGGTAGAGACCAGGCCTGCCACACCCACAAAGCTTTATTTTAGCATTGTGCATGCACACAATGAATCGGCAGTAAACAAATCTGGAAGGCACCTCTGGTTTGTTATGTGTTGGTGTATATGTGTAGAAGACAGAGAGAGAGCAAAAGCATGCTATCTATGAGTAATTAGCAAACTTAAAACTACTCTCAAATTCAAATGTAAATAGTCCTATGGACCAAAAAGCATAAATTGTCAACAATGAACAATTAATGCAGCTTACTTCTGAGTAACTGCACCTTTATATGTAGAACAATATGCATATCTCATCTTCATACAAACTTGGGATGCAGATTCCCATATAAAGTATATGTAATCTTACACATGTTAAAAAATAACTGCAAAGGAGCAGTATTGTCCAAACTTAACTTATTTTTGTATAAGTGTTTTTAAGATTTTAAACTCGTGAAGAAGTGAAATGAAAGGAACTAAATTAACGTTGGAAAAATTAACAGCTGAGAAATAACAGAATGGACAGGTGCATTCAAGAGGCAGTGTAATGTTTAAATCATAAGCGCTCTAACTCTTCCAAACCACCGTCATCTCAATTTACAGTCCCATTTTATCTGTATTTCTAAGTGATAAGCTTTGGGAGCAGCAAAGTTAGAAGATCACCGTGGTCTTACTTATCTGAGCTCTTTGTGGGGCAATCCGTGCTATGGCAGGCGATCCCTGCACCTGTTTTGAAATCTGCTTGTCTTGGGTCGTCATGAAATTTCCATTGGAGTCGTTGCATAAAATGGGCAAGCTTATCTCTTTCTTGGCAACATGGGATTCCATCGTTTCAATTTCTGACTGAGTTTCCTTGTCACTGGAAGATTTCTTGCTCAGCAAGTTGCTGATCTCCATGATGTTTCCTATAATTTCCACTGGTCCGGTAAGATTCTTTTTCCGAGTGGGAAGCTCATCCTTTGCTTTCTTCAGATATGATGCTGGAGCCCAGCCTTCTCTGTCTAAATATCTGGAAATAATAAAAAAATAATAATTGCAGTTTAGCTGCTTCCACCATAATTACATAACGTGGTGCAGAAACGGAGTTAGCATTACAAATAGTCCTCAACATACAACAGTTTGTTAAGTGACAGTTTAAAGTTACAACATCACTGAAAAAAATAACTTGCATGTGGTTTTCTCATTTGCAACCATTGCAGCAGGGTCACATGATCAAAATTCAGGTGCTTAACGAGTGACTCATATTTATGACAGTTGCAATGTCCCAGGGTCATGTGATCAGCTTTTGCAACCTTCTGATCATGAAAGTCAAACGGGAAGCAGATTCACTTAACAACTGCGCTATGGACTTAACATTGGTGGCAAGAAAAGTTGTAAAATGGGACAAAGCTTCAGAACTTCAGAAAAGTCTTAATCAGCAACAGAAATTTTGGCCTTGGTTATGGCCCTAAGTCAAGAACTATTTATTTATTTGTTTTTTTGTTTATTTATTTTGTTCAATAGACAATAATACACAATGAAGGTTATAGAGGATATACTAGAGAAGATATAGGAGATATACCGTAGGAGAGACTATAGGACAGAGGACGGAAGGCACTCTAGTGTTTTTATGTACGCCCCTAATTTTGTTTGAAAAAAATGATTAAAATGTTTAAAAATAGCAAACTATTACTATTAAATAATCTAACCTGGTTTTCTCCAATTGTTTTCTTATATTGTTCCAGTTTGATGACCAGGAACATTTGTTTAAATGATATTTCTTTGTTACATCTCTATGATGCTTGTCCTCCAAAGCTTTATGGAAGCTGCTAAGAGGTCATTTTTATCTTATCTTTATAAAAAAGAAACTCTGTATATAGGCAGGAAATTTTTTTATAGGTATTGTATAATCAAGCAAGATATTGCCTTAGTCTTTGTGTCAGGAACTTTACATTCTAAACCAGTGTTGGCGAATCTTTTTCGGCTCGGGGGCCAAAAGGGTGCGCACATATGCAATAGCATGTATGCGCATGGCCACACTCATAATGCAATGCCCTTTCCCTGTAAATGTGCACATTCCCTGCTCTGGCCCCCTGCATAGCCCCCCGCACATGCGCACACGCCTCATTGAAGCCTCTGGACTTCTGGTAGGCCCGTTGGGCTGTTTTTCGCTCTCCTTAGGATTGAGAAAAGCCTCCTGAAGCTGTTAGGCTATTTTTCACTGGCCCCAGCCTTCAGGCAGCTTTCCTGAAGCCTGAGGAGAACAAAAATGGCTAAAAAAACCAACCAAAAATCAGCTGGAAACATTGGAGTTGACACAGGGCAACACCTCACGTGCCCTCAAATATGGCTCTGCATGCCACACGTGCCACATGTTTGCCATCACTGTTCTAAACCATCAAAAATTTGTGAGCTGTTGTGAGCCTCGGAGAGGGGTGGTGTACAAATCTAATAAATTACACAAATTAATTTGTGAGCTGTTGTGAGCCTCGGAGAGGGGTGGTGCACAAATCTAATAAATTACACAAATTAATTAATTAAAAATATAATCATACAAAATGATAACAGTACAATATTAATATATTACCAAAGATTGGGAAGTACAGATAGTCCTTGACTTTTGACCACAATTGAACCCAAAGTTTCTGTTGTTAAGTGAGACATTTGTTAAGTGAGTTTTGCCCCATTTTACGACTTTTCTGGCCATAGTTGTTAAGTGAATCACTGCAGTTTATATGTTAGTAACCTGGTTGTTAATGGCTTCCTCATTGACTTTGCTTGTCAGAAATTTGCAAAAAGACGTTCTTATTTATTCTTATTATTTGGATTTGTATGCCGCCCCTCTCTGAAGACTCGGGGCGTTAACATGACTCTGGGACACAAGAAAGGTCACAAATATGAACTAGCTGCCAAGCATCTGAATTTTGATCACATGATCATGGGGATGCTGTAAAGGTCATAACTATGAAAAATGGTCAGGTCATATTTTTCAGTGCCATTGTAACTTTAAACACTTGTCAACTTGCAAAGCATCCCTGGCTAAACAAATTGTTGTATATTGAGGACTTCCTGTATCAGAGCAGAGAAGATCTTGAGAATCATGGTTTACTCAAAAGAAAATAATAGTAATTTAAATTAATTCTTAAGTAAATCTTCCAGAATCACAGTTTGAAACAGGGGGAAAATATTAGTTTTTATTTCTAGCATTTTAAATCAATATAAAAGAAGAACTTGTTTTGAATTAAAGCTAAATAGACAGTTCAGTCCCAGAAATATTTAGTTCAGAAGCTAATCGCAGAGTTTCATGTTTATAAAACACAGAAACTTTTAAAAAGAACCTATTTCAGAAATACAAAAGAAATTAATCAGCAATTATTAAAAAGGATGTTCAGTTAGCCAGTGCCTCCTGGCCAACTGAATAACATTATCATGAACACCAACTAGCTTCAGAAGACATGATAAAAAGATTCTTTAATTTCACAGCACATCGACAGATTTAGCCATAATTAACTGAGGATGCTCAATCAAAATAAATCCAAAAATGCTAGGGAATTCCTAGAAGCTTGGCACTCAGACAAATCAGCCATCACTAACACATACAAATAAAGAACATTTATATACCACTCAAAAGAAACCATAAAAAGTAAAAGAAAATAAAAAGATCAGAATATCCCTTGCCAGCAATCAACATTCTAGATAAACAGGGATTATTAAAATAATTAAAAATACAAGGATAAGAGAGATGAGAAGAAAAATTTTACATAAATGGCATTATACACCAGTACAACTAGCACGCTTTCAAACGACGATGAAAGGAAATTGTTGGCATGGATGTAAGGAAAAAAGAGTATTTATGCATATGTTTTGGGAATGCAGCAAAGTCCAAAAAGTTTGGAAGCAAATACAAACAGAAGTGAATAAAATTACGAATAGTGACTGGAAACTAACCAAGGAAGCAGCATTATTGATAAAAAATAGTGAGGTAAAAGAATATGAAGAAATTAAAATTGCAGCAATAGAAAGTGCCCAAGCAACTATAGTGCTTGGGTGGAAAGATGCTAATAAATGGACGATAAAAAATTGGTGCAGGTACATGGTGGATCACATTCACTACGAAATTATGGAAATTAGATTACATAATTATAATGAAGAGAAATTGGCAGCAACAATGAGGCGGTGGGAAAAGGTTAAAAATCATATATTAATATTAGTAAGTGATGCAAATGTAAAAATAAAATTCAATCACTCTATAAAGAATGAGCAAATGAAAGATATAGAATTGAATCTTTCCCAGTGGAGGGACATATTATTTTGTTTGGTGATGGTACACACATTTATGTTTTTGAATTTATGTTTTTTCTTTTTGTAAAAACTTTAAAAAATCAATTAAAAAATATTTTAAAATAAAGATAAACAGGGATTATTACGAGGATTAAAACCAAACTATCAACAAAACTCTAATCAATGAACTACCAAGTCAAACAATCAATAAACAACAGTCTCATCAAGGAACTACCAAAAAGAAAACAACATTCCCACCAACATTGATAGGGCAAGCTACTGTACATAAATAGAAAGCAAATTCCACATCCCTCCAGCACAAAAGATGCCACCTAATCTAAAAATGAAATGTCTACAAGAAAACAACCGAGCTCAGAGAGCACCAAGGCTCCATAAATAAGAATCAGCAACTCTATGGCAGCCTCTTGACAACTCCAAGGAGAACAAGGAGAGAGTTCCCTGTAAAAATCATAGGCCCTGGTGTGAAGCTTATAGGACTAAGGCTGAGACAAATACTTTTGAGGAAATGCAAACTTGTTTGTGGGAGACAGCAGGCACTATTTTGTGATTTTTATCTAAAAACTCCTCACATTTTCTTGCTCAAATCTGTGAAAGAAAACAACCAAAACAGTGTGACAGGCTAATGGAAAGTCTCCCTTTACTTCCTGAATTCCAAAAGAAAACAAAACTGTTCTCTTTCATGCAGTGACTATTAACAGAATTAGTTTCATTTTAAACATATCTTACGTTGTCGGTGTATATAGACCCGACAAATGAATCAGTCACACAGATTTAGTGAAGCAGCTGTGTTTCTCTTTTTACTTTTTAAAGAATCTTCTCATTTCAGCTAAAAGATTAGAAACCTGAGATCTGTAAAAAGATAAGCAAGTCAGAATAGCATATAGGAGTAACCCTAGACCATTATACCCAGGACTGGCACATTTGACAAAGAAATTGTACTACTGCAATATTCCCAAGAAGCCCAGCTATGTACTAAAAAGCAGCCTGCTTCTACTTCCATGTCATCTCAGGAAATAGCTCTTCCGGTGGCCCTGTAGCAGACGTGAAATACAGCAGGTTCTGACAGGTTCTGAAGAACCAGTAGTGAAAATTTTGCGTAGTTCGGAGAACTGGTAGTGGAAATTTTGAGTTGTTCAGAGAGCCGGCAAATATCATCTCTGGCTGGTCCCAGAGTAGAGTAGGAATGCAGATTATGCAATATATACAGTGGTACCTCTACTTAAGAACTTAATTCGTTCAGTGACCAGGTTCCTGAGTACAAAAGTTTGCAAGTAGAAGCAATTTCCCCCTTAGGAATCAATGTAAAGGCAAATAATGTGTGCAAACCCATTAGGAAAGAAATAAAAGCTTGGAATTTGGGGGGTGGGAGGAGGAGGAGGAAGAAGAGGAGGAGGACAGCTGCTGCCGAAGGAAGGTGAGGGGAATCAAAAAAATCCAAAACTTTAAGGCTTAAAAAAAAGAGGGACTCTGAGACGGTGAGGCTGCTTCCCATACACTGCGCCAGAGAGAGAAACCCAGGCGGTTAAGAGGAACCTCCCGCTCCTTTGACCAAAAAGTGGCTGTTGTTGCTGCTGCTGCTATCTGCTTCTTCTTCCTTCCCATGCTGAAAGGCTCCCTCTCCTCTTGCTCACTTGCTTGGTAGCCAGCACCTTTCCTTCACTGTGGTGACTTCTTGGTTTGGCTGAAGCCGAATTGATCCAGCTGGAGTGAAGCACCCCCTTTTGCCCTTCCGCGCCCAGATGCTCTGGGAGGCAACCTCGCGCCGGGTGTATGGGAGGCAGCGTGAGGGAGTCACCACAGTGAAGTGGCTTATTCCCTGTCCAAGCACCCAGAGAAAGGAAAACGCTCTGTTTGCTCTGGGCGGCCCAGAGCGAAGGGAGAATTTATTTTCTCTGGGCGCTGGCAGAGGTTTATTCCCACTCCAAGTGCCCAGAGAAAGGAAAATGCTTCGTTCACTTTGGACTGCCAAAGCCTCCTTAAGCGCCACTGAAAGGCTCCTCTGGCAGCCCAGAAAAGCCCGATATGGCTGGGATTAAAGGGGGAATGGCAAGAAAGGAAACAAAATGAGACAAAAGATGATCTTTTTCTTATTCTGAAAGGACTGTAACAAGGTGAAGCAGAAAAAGGGGGCTAACTATATTTCTATTCAAAAAAACACTAATGATTTAATGCTCTTTGAAGATAAACCTCAATATTCCAACCCTAAGACTAAAGGAAAAAGGCAAATGGTCAAAATTGCCTGTGTTTGAGCATTTTCTTTCCCTTTTAAACATCTGCTTTCCAGCTCCAGAACACTGGAATTATTCCAGAGGGAAGAAAACCAGGAAGGGAGTGGAAGGGGGAGAAAAGTGAAAATCAGAACAGAATCAGCATTTTGTATTTATATTTAAGGAGGAGAATATTAAGAGTTTAAGGTGGAACCTGCTACACCATTATTGGTAATGCTTCCTCCTGTGGCACCAACTCACATTATAAAAAACTTCCTTGCAAGTACTTATAGCAATTACCAAGTTAGGTACTGATTATCAGTTTTCAAAGCTACTTGTGATGCCACAATGTAACATATGATCTTTTTGTGTTCTTATTAACCCTAGCAACATTTCATGTAATACTTTATAAATCTCTGTAATTATCTGTTTAGTGTATGAAGAAAAGCATAGCAGAGAATTGGATGGAATACAGAGCCACAAGAGAAAATAACTAAGAGTTCAAGAATTTTAGTATTTGTGACTGTACCGGATGTAAGAAATATATAAGAAATATAAAGAAATATTTACACCCTTTGTATTTACATTTGGGAATACAGTGGTACTTCTATTTAAGAACGTTTCTACTTAAGAACTTTTCTAGATAAGAACCGGGTTTTCAAGATTTTTTTGCCTCTTCTTAAGAACCATTTTCTGCTTAAGAACCCAAGCCTGGAAAAATTTCCCAGGAAATTTGAGAGAGGCACAAAGTCCCGTCCAGTTTCCTGCCATTCCCCCTTTAATCCCGGCCTACAAAAATTTCCTTCTCAATTCAATTATGACACTAGAGGAAGAAGAGAACAGGAATTTCATATCTCAGGATAATTTAAATAATCAGTTCTCATTCCTCACAGTTGTTCATGAAGTTTATTATATTTGGGTAGCAATGAAGTCTGAGCTGCTGGTCATAATTCATTGCCCTGGGGGTAAACCTCTTTAATTGGCTAACATTATGCAAAGAAAGAAGTTGAATTAAGCAGACCTTATGGAGATCTAACTCAGAGGTCCTCAAACTTGGAAACTTTAAGACTTGTGGACTTCAACTCCCAGAATTCTCCAGCCAGCATGACTGGATGGAGAATTCTGGGAGTTAAAGTCCACAAGTCTTAAAGTTGCCGAGTTTGAAGACCTCTGATCTAACTTCTACATGAATTAATTCTAGATAGGCTTTTCCTATCTGCGTTATTACAGTTCAAGACACTAAGTATACATTTTCAAACCTCGAATAATATGAGCATTTGGTTTCAAACAAATCTTTGAAGTTTTGACACCCTTGAACTATTTTAAAGACCAATAACCGGCTAAGTTAAATCTCAGAAAGTATGTGTGAATAAAGACATATTTTTCATTGTATGTACAGTATTATTAAGGTAGCTGAAGTGGTCTTTATGTCATACCAGAAGCAACAAACTTTGGCAGTGTGTTATTTGGGAATGGCTTATTTAGACCTTCTCCACTTTTTTACCCTCAATTTAGTGATTATATAAACATAACAATCTCTGCTGGAAAAAGATCTGAATTGCCAGCATAATACCATTTCATCATGAGGGTTTTTACTAAAATAGAAGAACAGCAGCAAAAAAAATAATGGTGGGGTGTTTTTTTTGGTTTATAAGAACAATATCTTCCTTTTTTACAGTTTCCCATAAAAACAAGCTCTTCCCTTCCCCCCAACCCACCAGATATACTGATACAAATATATATACAGTGGTACCTTGATACTTGGCAGCTTTAAAAGTTTTAAAATTTCTTTACTACAAAACATGGATAGGGCAAGTTAGAAACGCAATTCATTTTATAAGAAGAGGATTTTCAAGCATTCCATCAATATTAACTAAGAGAGCAGAGAGATACAAAAGAGAGAGAACTAAGAGAGAGATACAAAAATGACATTCTCTATGTATTTTCAAGGTTGGTAGAAGAAAAAGAAAAACATGGCTTAGTTTTAGACTGCAATGTGAACAATCAGAGAACATGAAAATTCTAACTATAATATCGAGATTCCTAGAGTGTAGTCATCTTAGGTGAAAATATTGAATACTTTAGAGCTCTGTTAGATTTAAGATAGAATAAAATTTGCTAGTGCAAAATCAATCTTTTTTTTTTTTTTAAAGGGAATTCAAAAGTAAGATCAGGGAGAATTGATGACATTGTTTTTTCTCCTGCAAATAGTGTGCACTCTGCTCCTGCACCCTTGGCTTTGGATTAAAGTCCAGAGAATGATTTAAAGAGAGAAGAATGCAGAGCTGACACAAGGCCAGCTATTCTCTGCTCACAGTGTTAAGAATCTACCCCCACTCTATCAGCTTTCCTTTATTGTTGATGGAAAAGTTAGGAGTGAAGATGTTACAGTCACTATGTTTATAGAACATATAGATCTCAGTGTGTTTCCGTTATTCAAACCGTAGGTGTTGTAAGATGATCAAACTTCAAAGCAAATGACAAACTATGAAACATCTCTATTTTATAAGCAAAGTAAAATGAACAGAAAATAATTCACAGAATCCAGAGGTGAAATGTGTCACCCAGAAGAAGATTCTGTAATAAGAGCAACCCTTTATTACCGATTTACTTTTTAAGTACTTGCAACCATTGAGGAACAAGGTTTCCAGGCTTTTTTGATCAAGTACATTCTTTTTTCCATTTGAATTATAGTGATTTTACTTAATAGTTGAACTGCAAGGCTGCAATCTTTATCACTTTGGGAAAAGACCCAGCTAAATTCTATAGGGTATTTCAAAGAAAGTAAAGGAAGCCAAAGTATTAGGATCAGTTTGTAAACCTGACTATTACAGTGAACATTGAATAATCTTATATTTTTGTGTGCTTTTGATCTTTATTTCATCAACCAGGAATATGAGTGCATTGTGCTGAGCACAGAAAACGCCTACGTGGCATTTAATGTATCTAGAACTATGTCATTAAAAATAAGCCTTGGGTTTCTGCATGGAACTAATCATTTAAAGCTACCAGAAGGAAAGTGTTTGAATTACAGCCAAGATTACCTCTTCTCTGCAAAAATTCAACACATATGCTAGCAGAACATGCTGCTTTAAAAAAAACCCTTTTGTTATAGCTGAATACAAATTGCATACATGTATACACACAAACACAGTGCTAAAAGCTTCCCATAGTTTAAAATATTGTATTACAAACCTATGGAAACACCGCTTTGGAAAACCTAGGAAAATCCATAGAAGATGTTCTTGGAAAAACCACTTAACCACCCATCCTTCTTAAATGCAAGAACAGCTATACTTGTTTTTAATTTTTCTCTCCAACTTGTAAGACAGAAATTTTCTAGTCTCTCCCTAGCTGAAGAAATCTACAAACTGTAAATCTTCTTTTACATACATTATCAAAATAGTTTAACTGGCTTTCATAACATTATTAGCATTTCTTTATTTGAAACATTTTTGGGTCCTACCTTTGACAGAAATATAAACGGTTTTGTTGGAAGCAAAAGGCTTGAACATGCCAAAACGACATTACCTTATGTACCACCATCCTTCCAGGTTCTTTTGAATGACGTCCACAGTGACTCCCTTGTCGAAACTAATTTCATCCTTCCCCTGGCTGGTATATGACTGAATTGTGACATATTTCTCTTCTAGCAAAGAGAAAGAAGACAACATCAGTTAAGATCAAACAGCTGTTTTCTCTTCTCTCATTGTGATTTCAAATTATTTTGCAGGCAATTAAAATCCTTGAGCATTGCAGAGGTGGAGTCTTGCTTGTGAGATCATACACTTATTAATTATCATACTGTAAGCATGCCTGTGTCAGCACCATCACCACCGCCCAGCTCCTTTCATGCCAACAAATGAGACAGGGTGTCTAGAGAAGGGGCTCCCCTGCATTATACATATGGTATTGACAAAAATCAAACAAGCTGCCAAAGAAGCAAAGCAGCACTGGAGGAACCTTCTCCAGCTGGCTCCATTTAGCACACACATGATTATAGTAACCCTGCATTACTGGAATCCGTACAGTGAAGTTGGAGCATGACCAAAACTCCTTCAACCCAGAGGAACAGACTGAACTATCTTTTTCACACTCTTACAAACAATATCACGTTTCAGTACAAAGCAGCCAGAATTTGCTTTTTGTTGATTAGATCACATTCTGCTTTCCAGGTCGTCTCCACTCATAAAAGAAGAGCAAGTGCATTTTTAAGCCATTAAAAAAAATAAAAATTGCTAATTCATTGTTAACCTCTTGAATTTCTTACTGCAAACTATACATCAGGAAAATTCATCCCACACTTTAGTTAACCAGGTTCAAAGGAACATTTAATCTTTAAGCCATCACTGGTTATATAGAAGGAAGGATTTTACATTGATAAGAATTGTGGGCCTGAATTTGTATCTTCCATACTGAAGGCATGTAGTCTACATCTGAACTGTAGTTCTATTAACCTAGGTATTAACGTTGATGTATTTTTCACAATGATCTTTAATAAATTAAGGCATGATTCTGAGAATACAGAAATACTCCTCCTATATTGTTTCTGGATTATCAAGATAATTTCTGTCCTCACTATAATATTTTTTTAAAAGTTTTTATTTTTTCACCATCTTTACACAAATATCCGTACCTATACTATAGTATCAAAACATACATAATTATACATTTTTGTCCCAAATGCCATAACAAATATCCTACATTTGCACCTTTGCATCTGTTTTCCTTCTATATTTCATACTACTGTACTCCCCTTCTTCTATCTCCCTCTCTTTCCTCTACCTTCTTTCTCCCTCTCTCCCTCTTTCCTACTCCCCTCCTCCCTCTCTACCCTTCCTTTCTACTTCCTCTTCCTCTCTCTTATGCTTCCTTGAGTACTGTACTTCTAATTCATTTTATAGTTAACAGACGAGCAATTGAAAATACTAACTTCATACCAACATTGGTACTCTTAAACTTATATCTTTTCTCTTATCCATTTCATACATACATACATACATACATACATACATACATACATACATACATGCATACATACGTATGTTACTTATTTCTAGAGCATGTGTCCTAAAATAAGTTAAATAAATAAATAAATAAATAAATACATAAATACATAAATAAATAAGTTACAGAAGCAAAATATCCTCACATTAACTTAAGTAATACACCTGGATACGGTCAAATACTGTCCATAAGGAAGACTGTAATTGCAATAAAGAAAAGCAGGTTTCTTATGTAAAATGATTTTAAAGAAATGAAGGATACCGTTCCAGAGGAAAATAAAGAATTTTAATAGTAGATATTATGACATAAATTGGATTAACTGGAGCAGAAATTTGCACACAACAAATTAAATAGGAGAACAACCCCAAGGGAAAGGGGTTTGCTATTAGAGCCAATAAAGGCAGATAAAAGCAACCTCATAAAAAAAAGATCATAAATGGAAGGGATGGGGGAGATTATAAGTATCTGGAATAGATTAGTTTTAACTGTTTTAAGATTGAAGGATGGGGTGTAGGACATAATTAGATATAGTGTAGCTTGCCAGCACTCATGAGATTCCAGGCCAATTCAGATAACATAAGGGTTTATTGTGGATGCTTAATCCACCATTACTGCTTTAAGGATTTCTCATTTTTAGCCATGGAACTGAAACTGGTTTAACTTCTTTTGTAACTTGGACTATAGTCAGTAGCATTGGTTGAACCTAGGTGCTTGGCATAATTTGAAGAGTATAGATACCCTGATTAGCCAGCTGTGAAATTTTACATATTGCTAATAAGAAGACAAGGGATAACAGCAATGAGAACAGGATTACTCTTGCTTCCTGTTTACATACAGTTTTAACATGCTGTTTTCAGCATACGTTGTGAATCAGCTATTTTCTGTTGCTAGTTAAAAACAAGGAAAACCTGATAACCTATGTGAACAGAATCAGTCTCTTCTTTCCTTTCTGACAATGTTGCAATGCATTTAAACAAACTGACAACCGTGAATCATTAGAATGGCTACTTTTGATTTTATATTACAATGAAGGAACTACAGTTAAAAATAGCAAAATTGGTAGCACAGCTCTGCCCTTTCAAAATATGTACCGTAAACCTCTCATAAACCATATAAACCTCTGGGTTTATACAATTTGGAAAATGCATAGGTCTTTCTCATATTTTATTTATCAAATTTAGAAATCGCCCATCTCCCTTACAGAGATGATACACAAATTCTATATATACAAAACATATATGTATAAGGATATGTATAAGAAAAGGATTTAGGGGTAATGATTTCTGACAGTCTCAAAATGGATGAACAGTGCAGTCAGGCGGTAGGGAAAGCAAGTAGGATGCTTGGCTGCATAGCTAGAGGTATAACAAGCAGGAAGAGGGAGATTATGATCCCGCTATATAGAATGCTGGTGAGACCACATTTGGAATACTGTGTTCAGTTCTGGAGACCTCACCTACAAAAAGATATTGACAAAATTGAACGGGTCCAAAGACGGGCTACAAGAATGGTGGAAGGTCTTAAGCATAAAACGTATCAGGAAAGACTTAATGAACTCAATCTGTATAGTCTGGAGGACAGAAGGAAAAGGGGGGACATGATCGAAACATTTAAATATATTAAAGGGCTAAATAAGGTTCAGGAGGGAAGTGTTTTTAATAGGAAAGTGAACACAAGAACAAGGGGACACAATCTGAAGTTAGTTGGGGGAAAGATCAAAAGCAACATGAGAAAATATTATTTTACTGAAAGAGTAGTAGATCGTTGGAACAAACTTCCAGCAGACGTGGTAGATAAATCCACAGTAACTGAATTTAAACATGCCTGGGATAAACATATATCCATCCTAAGATAAAATACAGAAAATAGTATAAGGCCAGACTAGATGGACCATGAGGTCTTTTTCTGCCGTCAGACTTCTATGTTTCTGTGTGTGTGTGTGTGTGTGTGTGTGTGTGTGTGTGTGTTTATATCTGATCACCCTGGTATATTCTCTGCCTTGCAAGGCAGAAGCTGCCGGATCAAATCCCAGTAAGGGTGTGGCTAGCTGATGAGGCCCGAACAAGGCCGAAATGGTGCCATCCTAGTCTCCCTTAATTTTAAAATTTCAGCAAAAAAATGTGATATATATATATAAAATATGTTTTATATAGAGATAATTTGTATATCATCTCTCTGTGTGTGTGTGTTTTCAGATTTTCATGGGTATATATGTATAGGTCTATCAACCTTACATTGGAAAAGACCCGAATATGCCTATACATACATACATACATACATACATACATGCATACATACATACATACATACATACATACACACACACACATACTTACACACATAAATATCATGTGTGTGTAGTTAAAAACAATAAAACAAATAAAATAAAAGGTAAAAGAGAGGCTCCAGAGCAATATCACCTCTAGATACATGATTGATCGTACTAACTTGAGATGATGAATAGTTATATTCTTATATAATCTGGAAGATCCCACTATAAGGGAACCTGATAGATATTTCAAATTCAGCCATGTTATAAAAGTACTGTGGACCTGTACTACATCATTCCTCATGACTCTAGTGCCCATTGCTTCATTTGCCCAGAGGCAAATGAGTTTATGCAACAAATATAATGAACATATAGTATAACTTACTTTTTAATACAAATATCACTCCCTCATCCCTTTCAATTAAACTAATGGCACCAGGACCATATTTCATACAGAGTACACTGTTTTTCATTATACATCTTTTGGTGGAATAAGGAAGGAAAAATTAATTCCAAACCACTCTTCATGCACAGCCGATTTTGAAAAGTGTGATGGAAAACATAAGCATTTCTGATGAATAATGAGGTGTCAACTTATCTGTCAAATGTTCCTTTAAATAAAAATAAATATAGTTTCCAACAAAGGATACAGCAGCATTTTGGAGGAGCTACTACAGCTATTTTAAAGTTTAGAGTAAGCCAGTTAAATATTACAGTGTTTTATGTTACTCGTGTATAATATCATTTTGCATGCTTTCTAAGCCTTAATACTTAAGCATAAGGAATTGTCTCATTGTGTAGATGATATAGGAGTATGTACATCATCTGACTACTCTTGTGTAGACAGGAAAGTTTTTAAGAAATGCTGTTATGATATTCAGCTAAATGGGATACAGTCAGTGAAGGGCTACCAAAATTTTTACTAACACACTGTGGGTGTGGCTTATGCAGGACGCCTTGCATTTTCTTTCAACATCTCTCAGTGCAAATTGGGTGCTCTGGGGTGGAGCTCCATTTTTACTACCCCACAGCGTTTCCCACCCCTGGATACAGTGCTATATGAAGTACTCCACAAAACTGCTGTTTTTGTAATGCACTATCACACAGAGAAGTGGTGAGTGATATGTGTATATTCTGGAGGACAGAAGGAAAAGGGGGGACATGATCGAAACATTTAAATATGTTAAAGGGTTAAATAAGGTCCAGGAGGGAAGTGTTTTTAATAGGAAAGTGAACACAAGAACAAGGGGACACAATCTGAAGTTAGTTGGGGGAAAGATCAAAAGCAACATGAGAAAATATTATTTTACTGAAAGAGTGGTAGATCCTTGGAACAAACTTCCAGCAGACGTGGTTGATAAATCCACAGTAACTGAATTTAAACATGCCTGGGATAAACATATATCCATCCTAAGATAAAATACAGAAAATAGTATAAGGGCAGACTAGATGGATCATGAGGTCTTTTTCTGCCGTCAGTCTTCTATGTTTCTATGTCTCTAGACTCAGCCTGTGTATCTCCAGATTCTCATATTATTTGACTATTACCCTTGGACACTTGGACTTGGAATGTAAGATTTTGAGAACTAATAAATTCTCAACTCCTTTTATTTAGTGCCTAGTGGTGCCTGTCAAAACTGCAATATTATACAATAAATACACTCATAGCTGAAATAAGCCATATTGCTAACAAAGAGCTGACTCATAGCAAACCTTATTAAAGAAGAAGATTCAGATAGTTCAAATAAGGTTTGGGCTTGAAGTCAAATATGCAATTGCTAAACAGCTGAAGTTTGCCCATCAACAAGTCTGGTTTCCAAAGATTTATCTCCTCTGGAAAAAGCTATCCAAAATTGAACGTGAATTCTGAAACATTTTCTTTGTTTATTTAAGAAAATGAAAAGCAAAGTATAAAAAAACCTAAAGAATAAAGGATGAAATATTTATAACTAAGTCTTGTAAAAGATTAAATTTCTATAGACATTAGAGCTTCACTTATGGTGTGGTTATCTGTTTTATTTTTAGGCATTCTAATCTGGAAAAGGAAGCTATCATTAAAGTTTCTGTTTGCAAAGTGATTTTGCAGCAAAATACTATAAAATTACCCAAATTACATCTATTTGATTTCTTGCTCTAATGGAAAAGAAGAGCCCATAAACACACATATAAATGAGATTTAAGCAGTGGATTTTGACTTTTGGTCTCCTTGTAAAAACCCCAAACAAGTTGGAATAATCCTGCCTCAAGGATAATAATGAAAAATTATAATACCAAGGTATACAAGTTGGCATATATGGGAAAATGCAAAAAAACATTATCACAAGGATCCAGATTGTTGCAAGCCATATGCTGAACTACGTTAAATATGTTAAACTGTTTAGAGAGGGCTGTAAAGCTTTGTGAAGAGGTATATAAGTCTAAGTGGTATCATTCAGAATAATGACTGGTATTGTTCAAAAGAATTGACAAAAAGAAGTTTAAGCAACTCTGAATATGACAAATACTTACTATAGTACATTTACTTTTTTTCCAAATAATTGTAGGTTGGTGGGCATCACCCACCAGCCTGTGTTTGCAGCAGAGCCGTGATCACACGGCATCACCCACCTTCTTCCAGGCAACCTCGACACATGGCGGTCACAATTCAAAGTGTTGGTCATTACCTATAAAGCCCTTTGTGGCACCGGACCAGGGTATCTACGAGACCGCCTTCTGCCGCATGAATCCCAGCGCCTGGTTAGGTCCCACAGAGTGGGCCTTCTCCGGGTCCCGTCAACAAAACAATGTCGTTTGGAGGGGCCCAGGGGAAAAGCCTTCTCTGTGGCGGCTCCAGCCCTCTGGAACCAACTCCCCCCGGAGATTAGAATTGCCCCCACCCTCCTCGCCTTTCGTAAGCTCCTTAAAACCCACCTCTGCCGTCAGGCATGGGGGAACTGAGATATTCTTTCCCACCGGGCCTTTACAATTCATGCATGGTATGTTTGTTTGTATGGATGCTTGGTTTTATAATAAGGGTTTTTAATTGTTTAGTATTGGATTTACATGTTGTTTTTTATTGTTGTTGTTAGCCGCCCCAAGTCTACGGAGAGGGGCGGCATACAAATCAAACAAACAAACAAACAAATAAATGGCGAGATCACCCAGCAGGCACCGGCCGTGTATGCCCAATCAAGGCAATGGGCAAGGTGCTGTCCTCTGTAAAAAGGCCTCTTACCGCACCAGAGAGATGGAGGGCTCACCTGCAGAAGGGAAAATGAGGGTGACCCCCCGACATGCCATGGTGTTATGGCGGAGAGCAAGGGAAGGGCCAGGGGAACCTCCCCTTGCTCAGCAAGGAGCTTCGCCCATAGTTGCTTAGAAATATTATTTATAGGGAATTCCGCCCCATTTAGGTTTTCATCTCTGCAGGTTTACATTAGTTAAAGGTTAATAAAGGGACCCATTAAACCCAGCTTTGGTGTCTGTGTGTTATTCCGCCTCCCCCGCAAAACTGAAGCCAACAATTTGGTCTTCATTGTTCTTAGTTATGTGATCTATTTATGAGAGATTGTGCATGTTCATGTGTAAATGCTTTTATGAATAATTAATCATATATTATTTTAAAACATGCATATTTAAAGGAGTGTGCTTTCAGCGTTTCCCATGCAGTATTTCTTCCACTTATTTTCAGACATAACTCCTTTCTTTTTGTCACTAACTTGCCCACTAATGTTCCAGACAGCCTGTGTACTGGCAAGGGCCTTCCTAGGATCTGATCAGCTTCTGTGAATCCTCAAACTCTTCTGGATGCTTTGAAATATAAGATTTGCTAAAAACATGGAGCTCCAAAAAAATTGCTGAAAATCTAAGAAATTTTACTTCTTTTCTTCAAACAAACATTGGATAAGGTTCCTCACTTCTTTCACTCACTTTTTATGGTAAACGAACACTTCTATAACAAACACATTATTTAACCTCTTTTAGATTTTCTGAATTTTTGCATATCTTTGTCACTGAATGTTATTTGCTGCATGCGAGTCTTTCTAATACATATATATATATAAAGGGAGCTTGATAAAACAACAAATCTTTGGTGTTAATTTAATAAACAATGTCATTTTGCTGCCAACCTACTTTTCATTGAGGACCTGTATACTGCACGAGTCAAAAAGAGGGCTGTGAAAATATTTACTGACCCCTCGCATCCTGGACATAAACTGTTTCAACTCCTACCTTTAAAACGTTACTACAGAGCACAGCACACCAAGACAACTAGACACAAGAACAGTTTTTCCCCCGAACGCCATCACTCTGCTAAACAAATAATTCCCTCAACACTGTCAAACTATTTACTAAGTATGCACTACTATTATTACTAGTTTTTTCTCATCATTCCTATCACCCATTTCCTCATATTTATGTATGACTGTAATTTGTTGCTTGTATCCTTAAGATTTTTTATTAATATTGTTTCTTCATTGCTTATTTGTGACAATCATTAATGTTGTACCTCATGATTCTTGAGAAATGTATACATTTTCTTTTAGGTACACTGAGAGCATGTGCACCAAAGACAAATTTCTTGTGCGTCCAATCACACTTAGCCAATAAGAATTCTATTCTATTCTATTCTGTTCTGTTCTATTCTATTCCATTCTATTCTAACGTGTAAAAAAACACTCCATTGGTTTAATAAGTTAAAGTTAAATCAGTGGAAGAATAATAATAGGTGAAGTTATTTATTGAATGCCATTTGGAACCAAATGTTAAAAGGACACATCCCCACAAAGATCCAATTAGAAGAATATCTATTATGGCCATAAATGTTCTAAAACATTAATATTAGGTCATCGTTGAAAAACAATTCTTAGACACAGAAACTTGGCCTAAATAAGCTGATTTAAAGAAAGAAGAAAGAGTAGAGTGAAAAGACTGCTGACTGAGAGGAAAGTGTGTTTAAGGAAAATTATTTTGTGGTTTGAAAAACATAGAACTTGAACTATTGCATTTTGTGTAGGAAACGTAATTAGATGATCTTCTAAACTGCATGTTTTTTCTTTTAACCTTTCCTCACATTCTCAGATCCTATGGTGATGTTCCATTATTGAAACAGCAGCACAAATTAAACAAGCGGATACTTGTCCTTGCTTCAGCCCTTCTGTTTACCTAGAAAATACAGTGGTACCTCGGTTCTCGACCACAATCCGTTCCAGAAGTGTGGTTGAGAACCGATTTGGTTGAGAACCGAATTAATTTATCCCATAGGAAATAATGGAAATGGATTTAATTGGTTCCCAGCCCATTGACTTGCTGGGAACCAATTAAATCTACAGTATTTCCTCTATTTCCTATGGGATAAGGATCTGAGGGGACGGGGTGAGAGGGAATGGGAGTCGGAATCCCGACACGCCCCTCCTGGTCGCCCTCTTAACAGCCTCCCAGTCTCTACCTTGTAATTGCTCCAAGCTGCAGGAAGGGTAGGGCTGGCTGCAATACCGGCAGTTTTGGGGGGCTCCTTTCCTCAGCGGTTCAGTTTGGTACCTCCAGGCAGCTGCACCAACTTTTTCCTTCCCGGCAGCGACGGCTCCGGCGGCTTACCTTCATCACATGACGTTCCTGACGCTGCTCCTCCTCGTAGGGAAGCCGCCGGAGCTGCCGCCGCCGGGAAGGAAAAAGTTGGTGCAGCTGCCTGGAGGTACCGAACTGAACCGCTGAGGAAAGGAGCCCCCCAAAGCTGCCGGTATTGCAGCCAGCCCTACCCTTCCTGCAGCTTGGAGCAGTTACAAGGTAGAGACTGGGAGGCTGTTAAGAGGGCGGCCAGGAGGGGTGTGTCGGGATTCCGACTCCCATTCCCTCTCACCTCGTCCCCTCAGATCTTACATTTCAGATAGTAAACAAAATTATCTGTTCAGTATCCGAATTTTTGTTTGGATACCGAAGCAAATTTTTGCAGAAAATTTTGTTTGAAATCCGAAATGTATGAAAACCGAGGCATTTGAGAACCGAGGTACCACTGTAGTTTGATGGAGCTTGGTGGATAGGCTTTTGTATGGCAGCCACTTGCATTGGTTTGCATATCCAGCATCAATATTTTTTTAACAGGAAGTATCAGTGTAGATGAAATGGCTAGATTTGCTGAATACAGTGTTCCCTCGATTTTTGCAGAGGATGCCCGCAAAAGTTGAATTTCTGCAAAGTAGAGATGCGGAAGTAAATACACTATTTTTGGCTATGAACAGTATCACAAGCCTTCCCTTAACACTTTAAACTTTAAACCCCTAAACTGCAATTTCTCATTCCCTTAGCAACCATTTAGATTATTACTCACCATGTTTATTTATTAAAGTTTATTAAAAAAAATATTTATTAAAAGCGGACGAAAGTTTGGCGATGATGTATGACATCATCGGGCGGGAAAAACCGTGGTATAGGGGAAAAGACTACAAAGTATTTTTAAATTAATATTTTTGAAAAATTGTGGTATAGCTGTTTCGTGAAGTTTGAACCTGCGAAAATCGAGGGACCACTGTATATATAATCAAATCTGTAAGGTAGATTTATTTCTTGATTCGTTTGTTTGTGGTATATGAAAAAAAATTACTTGTGGGCAAATTTGAGGAGAGCATCAGTTTCTCTTAATGAACTGCTGCTTCCACTTCACCAATTTCCAATTCTGAGCCAATATTTTTTGATGGCAGGCCAATGCAAATGATATTCTGGTCTTCTTTTAGTTGTCACGCTGTTCTCTTTGAGCAAATTTGATATGATTGTCATTTTGAGGGACACTTTTGTGTCATATCCCTTCTCCATTTCAAAATTTGTGGATGGGTGAAACCTCCCAAAGCGTTATAAATTATTTTGTAACCTTTTCTACACTGATTAGCATCCATGACTAAGCACAGAAGTTTAAAATGTTATTGTGAGCAGGGTATGACAGGCTCCTATAAAAAGCCTGGTAAGAACTTGACTGTGATGAGAGGAGCCAGAGTGAGATTTGTATGGGCGGGAATGACCAAATCAGTCCTGACTTTTTATATCTGTATCCTTTTAACAAATACATGATTCCAAATAGCATTTGTTAGTACAAGGTACATGGTTGTTAGGGATTGCCATTGTAAACTACCTATTGTAGTTTCTTGTACTATCACTTTAAATATTTTTGGCTGGTTCGCCATAAGAGGGCGCCAGTACTCCTTCCCTCAATGATGCTTTAACACTCATTCGCTTTTGCTTTGCCTTGAGGGGGGAGTGTATTTGCTTAGTGCTTATTATATTGGATGACTTAGTACTTGTTATGGATTGTTTCTATTTTGTATATATGTAAATAGTACTTATTAAGCATAACTAAGTCTGTGTCTTTTTCTTTGGCTTTACCACACATCCACACTCTGTTAAAATTCTCTGCTCAGTGTATGTCAAAGGTCTCATAGCCTAGCTATACCAAGACATACCAACAGCATCAATCAATAATTTCAGGCTTCAAATACATGCATTGTGTCTCTTTCTTAAATGACTATGCCACAAGCAGAAATAACAAATTTCATGACTTTAAAAGACTTTAGTTTTTTAAAGAACAATAAGTCATACTCTTATGAAAAGTATAAAGCAAAAGCACTATATGCAAAAAAGCTTATTACCGTATCACTCTAGCCATTGCTGATAAATTATAAAAATATAAATTTCATACAATATATTTATATTTAAGAAACCTGGTTTGAGTTCTATTGATTGTTCATATACTGTGACTTTTTCTGTTTTGGGATAGGTTTACTTATTACAATAAGACATTTTGAGGATTATATGTGAACTATGATATGTTAATCACTTTACAATGTTATTTTCTCTCTTGTCTCTATAATTTTTTAAAAAGTTAATATAAACTATTAACTGAAAATTTGGAAACATTTTCTTTTTAATTCAAATGCAAAATGTGATAGTTAACTCTTTTTAAAAAACAAATTCAAAGTGAATTCAATATTTGTATAAATTTCAGTTGGGGAAGAGAAACTGACTTCCCCAATCAAATTTGTTTCAGTAATTTCTCAGTCTTCCCCTTATGAATAACAGCAACGTTTCCAGTGAAAAAACTGAATTAGAGAAAGTGACTCTTGATCTCCTAGGGAAGCAAGGACGTAAGGAAGGTCAAGGACGCTACAGATCACAGGAAAGATGATTAGTCAATAAAAAGCCTGACCATTCAAACCCTACATCTTGTCCATCTCATAACTGTAAGATTGCCAGATACCTCTTGGGAATGTTTCAAAAATGTATATTTAGAAGAACTCTTAATGTAATTTTTAACCAAATTTTTTTAAAAATAGACAAAGGTAAGTATATCTTTCAGCATGAAGCTAGAATAAACATATCTGTGACTAAATACATTAAAAAATTCTCAATGATCCCAGGCTTCATTACCGATTTGACTAAAACAAAGGTGTCTCTAATGACTTTAATTGAGTCCTATGTTGAAATGTTATCAGCAGATAACATTACAATAACTTCTACAGTTGACAACTTGTTTTGTTCATGTGTGTGTAATGTTTTGTTAGTTCTTACTTGTTTTTATTATTGTTTGTTTTTGTTGTTTGTTTTTCTTTAATGTATTAAACTAATAAAGATTATTTTAAATTTTTTTTTACCAATATCCTCTATTTTCACCGCAAACAAACTTCTTTCTGCTACAGGGAAAGAAGGCCCTATCAAAGCTTATGCAGCTACCAGCCATTCTTAGCAGCGTCAGATAGCAAGAGAAGCAGCAGCAACCAGCATGTGCATCTTTCAAGGGACCGCATCCCAGAAAAATGTTCACCTCGACTCTGCTGCCTGTTGACCATCCCTCCCAGTGTCCATCGCCGGTCCAAGCGCCTCAGATGAGCCTTGCGTCTCTTAGAAACTATTTTGGAAAAATGGATGAAAGCATAAAAAAAAAGGAAAGAAATATAAAATGTGATGGATGGAGAACACAAACCAAACAAAAAAGAACCAATGATCGTTGCATAGCTTCACCTTGCATTAACAATAATGTGATATGATAAATAATGTAATGAGATTACTTTAGCAGTAGTTCCCAAACTTGGCAACTTTAAGACTTGTGGACTTAAAGTTCCAGAATAGCTGGCTGGAGAATTCTGGGAATTGAAGTCCAGAAATCTTAAAGTTGCCAAATTTGGGAACCTGGCAGAGAATGTCACAAACTGCAATCCCATGAACCTGGGATGTTGCAACAACCAGAAATATGAGAACTTGTTGTAACTATTGTTACAAGTTTGAAACATTGCTGAATGAATGGTGATTAAATGAGGACCTCCTGTAATCATAAAAGGCTGAATATTTTTGGTATCTGGGAAGCAAAATCAGCCTTTAAAACAATGAATATCAAAACTGGTTCTTTATTTAGGTTTGAGACATTTTGAAAATGATTAAAAAAACAACAACTAGTAAATTGGAAGTAAGATCCTGGAAACTGGAAATCATGGGAGTGTGAGCAGGATGAGGAAGGAACACCCATGATCTATTCCCAAAACAGATAATTAAAATATTTTAGATAAATATGAGAAAATAGTGTAAGTAATCTGAAGAAGACCTGAACTGAGCCAAAGCTTGGAAGAGTTAGCATACAGAATTCTATCTTGAGACCAACTTTCTGATTCTTTGGAAAAAAAAATCACATTTAGAAAGCTCCAAGGCATATATGTGCTGTCAGATATGACAATCTCATCTGTTCAGTATGCAGAGACTCACTTGTGTATATATAAAAAAGAATTCTTTGTGACAGTGTAATTGTTAAAATAGCTGAACACAGAGGACATTTAACAGTTGCTTTTCCCCCAGGGAAGTAACATGTTTCTTGCATTTATAACTGGATATTTTAAAGTTCAACGTATAAGGAGAAAGAAAGTTTTAGTCTAGAGTAATTTTTTTTTAGAATTCTTGGGAGGAAAAAATACGTAAGCCTGCATGAACAGCCCCAGTTAAATCGGATTATATTTATTATTTTATGTTTCTAGTATTTTTCATTTGTATCCTGCCTTTTATTTTTACAAATAAACATATCAGCATGCCTTCCCCATCCTATTTTCCATACAATACCAGCCCTGTGAGCTGAGCCAAGTTGAGAGAGAACGAGGCCCAAAGTCATCCAGATGTCATGGCTTCCATGGCAAGGTAGGACTTGAATTTGTGGTTTCCCATTTTCTAGCATGGTGCCTTAATCACTGGACCAAACTGGGTCTTTGTAGATTACACATCTACAACTGATTCTTGAAATTCCTAGTCTACTAATCAAACATCATTTTGCCATACTATTGACTACCATCCAACATCCTCTACTACAGTGGTTCTCAACCTGAGAGTCGGGACCCCTTTGAGGGTTGAACGACCATTTCACACTGGTCGCTTAAGACCATGGGAAAAGACAAATTTCCCATGGTGTTAGGAACTAAATCTTCTATTCTGGCACCTGGGAACCTATTTTTACAATCCAACAAATCAGGGTGTCCCTCTGACCTTGCTGCCAATCAGTTTAAAGCTCTGTTGGTAGAACTGGTGCTAGACTTATGGTTGGGGGTCACCACACATGAGAAACTGTATTAAGGAGTCACAGCATTAGAAAGGTGGAAAACCACTGCTCTAATATGTAAACTGAAATTTTCTATTTCTATAGATTTTTTTCTTCAACTGGCAAAGACCACTGTACTCTGCTCTCCAAGAGACAAATGCTGATGACTTATATATATTGTGCTGGTATCCTCAATAAAACTTAATGACAAGTGTCCTCTGTGCCCAGTTACTCAGGTTTTAAATGATGAAATATAGGAATGCAATAATGAGAAAAATATATGCTAAAATGGAGCAAATACATCGGAATAGGCGGATTCAGTTAGCACCATCTAAAGGAAGTTAGCTAAAAGCACTTTTTGGGAAATGGGTATTTGCCAGATTTTATAGCATACTGTAATCAGAAAAAATGCTTGTGAAATGGAAAAAAAGTACAATAACCTTTACATTGCATACAATTAAGCATATATTTCATTCTAAAAGTATAACACTCTCCCCTATAAGAATTTAAAGAGAAAATTGGAATACAAAGTTATCGCATCCTAAATCTCTTGCCAATTAATAGGAATACATTACCAATACATATCATTGTTACAATTATTTCAGCTAATTGCGAGAAGTGTTGCTTTGCTATTATCATACAGAATTAACATTTATGTTGAATACTTTTATTATACTTTCTAAAAAAAATTGTATAATTCAAAAAAAATGAAAAGTCCATATTCCTTATGGACTCCATTCTTATAATCAAGAAGGTTTGGATCACAGTAATAAATTTTTACACTTCCTTGCTTCTCCATTTTTCAGCTGCTCTATATTTGCATGAAGAAAAGTGCCTGAAAGTGCATCAGGTTTTCTTACCTTCTCCTCTTTTGGACATGTTAATTTCAGAATCATCTCTAATTCCGCTTTGGGATTCCAAATAAGTTGCAGGGACCCAGCCTTGTTCTTCTGAAGTACTTACAAACCACCAACCTGTAAAAATACAACAAAAGTATTGTTATAGACAAGCAAGTTCTTAGACTGAAATCCTACGGCATCTCTGGATCTCTACATAACTGCTTTCCTGTCAAACAAGTGGTCAAAATAAAGGACCCCCTGTCGAATCCAGTTCTTGTTAACAGTGGTGTACCCAAGGCAGTGTACTAGGACCAACACTCTTTATACTCTATATAAGTGACCTTTGCAATCACATTACAAGTGACTGCGTTTTCTTCGCCGATGATGTAAAAATCTTAAACACCAACAACAACACTGCTACTCTCCAAAAAGACCTTGACTTTGTGTCATAATGGTGAAATATCTGGCAACTTCAAATCTCAACCAAAAAATACTCTGTCCTACCTACACATTGGCAAAAAGAATCAGAACACCTAGTACAAGTTGAATAAACAAGACCTTGCAGATGACACTCATTCTGTCAAAGACCTTGGAATCCTCATATCAAATGACCTAAGTGCCAAAGCCCACTGCAACAACATCACCAAAAAGGCTTCAAGAGTTGTTAACATAATCTTACGTAGCTTCTTCTCTGGTAGTATCACACTGCTAATTATAGCATACAAACATGCGTCAGACCAATCCTTGAGTACAGTTCATCTATCTGGAACCCACACTGCATATTGGACATAAATAAATAAAGTGTCCAGAGATACTTTACGAGAATTGGCTTCCAATCCTCTATCCGCAACAGTATACCTTATGCAACCAACCTTGAAATCCTGGGCTTAGAAAGTTTAGAATTACATCATCTTTAGCATGACCTAAGCATAGCTCATAAGATTATCTGCTACAATGTCCTTCCTGTCAATGACTTTTTCAACCACAACAACACATGAGCACACAACAGATACAAATTCAAAGTGAAACGCTCCAAACTTGAGTGTCGAAAATATGACTTTAGCAACAGGGCCTGGAACTCACAACCTGACTCTGTGATTTCATCTCCTAACCCCCAAATCTTTACCCTTAGAGTGTCCACTGTTGACTTCAGCTGATTCCTAAGAGGTCAGTAACGGGTGTGCATAAGTGCACCACTGTGCCTACTGTCCCTGTCCTAATGTTCCCTCTTACCAGTACCCAGCTTATGTATATAAACAACGTTATATCTATGTATATTACCAATATGTAACTTAACAAACAAGCAACAAATAAATAAGTAAGTAGGTAAGAAAATAAATTTAATATCTACATGAAACCGCTGGGTGAGATCATCTAAGGGCATGGGGTGAGGTATCATCAATACGCCGATGATACCCAGTTGTACATCTCCACCCCATGTCCAGTCAACGAAGCAGTGGAAGTGATGTGCCGGTGCCTGGAGGCTGTTGGGGCCTGGATGGGTGTCAACAAACTCAAACTCAACCCAGACAAGACGGAGTGGCTGTGGGTTTTGCCTCCCAAGGACAATTCTATCTGTCCATCCATTACCCTGGGGGGGGGAATTATTGACCCCCTCAGAGAGGGTCCGCAACTTGGGCGTCCTCCTCGATCCACAGCTCACATTAGAGAAACACCTTTCAGCTGTGGCGAGGGGGGCGTTTGCCCAGGTTCGCCTGGTGCGCCAGTTGCGGCCCTATTTGGACCAAGAGTCATTGCTCACAGTCACTCATGCCCTCATCACCTTGAGGCTCGACTACTGTAACGCTCTCTACATGGGGCTACCTTTGAAAAGTGTTCGGAAACTTCAGATCATGCAGAATGCAGCTGCGAGAGCAATTATGGGCTTCTCTAAGTATGCCCATATTACTCCAACACTCCGCAGTCTGCATTGGTTGCCGATCAGTTTCCGGTCACAATTCAAAGTGTTGGTTATGACCTATAAAGCCCTTCATGGCACCGGACCAGAATATCTTCGGGACCGCCTCCTGCCGCACGAATCCCAGCAACCAGTTAGGTCCCACAGAGTCGGCCTTCTTCGGGTCCCGTCGACTAAACAATGCCGTCTGGCGGGACCCAGGGGAAGAGCCTTCTCTGTGGGGGGCCCGACCCTCTGGAACCAGCTCCCCCCTGAGATTAGGATTGCCTCCACCCTCCCTGCCTTTCATAAACTCCTTAAGACCCACCTCTGCCGTCAGGCATGGGGGAACTAAAACATCTCCCCCTTGCCCATGTTATTTTGCCATTTGATTGATTGACTGTGTGCCTGTTTTTTATATATATTGGGACTCTTTTATGAATTTATTAATTTTAAATTGTAATTAGATTGGTGGGCACTGGATTTGTTATTATGTACTGTTTTTTATTATTGTTGTGAGCCGCCCCGAGTTTACGGAGAGGGAAGGCATATAAATCAAATAAATCTAATCTAATCTAATCTAATCTAATCTAATCTAATCTAATCTAATCTAAATTGATAATAAAGGACAATATAGAAGCCATATAGCTATCATAGAACCTGCTGGAAACTATTTTGGTCTATTTTACTTTTAAGGTTTCCATGGAGAGATTAAAGAAAAACAATGGTGGGTGGTATTTGTTCCTATCCAAAAGTATCACTGGAAACCTTCCTGAGATTCCTTGCTGGCATATGAAGGGTTTGAGAACTTGTGTTTGAGACAAACTGTTAATCTGGAATTCAAATATTTTGAGAAGAAGAGAAGCTGGAAAGTGACAGCTTGCCTTTAGTTATATGGCAAATTTATCATTGAATATTTTCTACAGCTCACATGCAGTTGAAAAAGAGTGAATAAGTTGTCAAGAATGAATATAGCACAATCCATCCCCAATTTTCCTCAATATTAAGTTGCTATGTGTATACAGTGGTACCTCGACATACAAGTTTAATTCGTTCCAGACCTGAGCTCGTAAGTTGATCAACTCACATCTCGAATGAATGCCTTTAGACTTTAGACAAATTATACCATAATCTAAAGAAGCAAAGGTTACTAAAGCTTAATCTGTTTCTCAGTTGAAGAATTTAAATTTAACTACCATATTTTTCAGAGTATAAGTCACACCTAGATTTTAAAGATGGAAAACAAGGGGAAAAGTATTCTGAACCAAATGATGTAGTAATATATTATTTAATAAAATACCAGTATAGCAGAATAACTTTTACAGCTTTAAGACTTGTGGACTTCAACTCCCATGGGCTGTTTTTTGCCCATTTGTTTGCAAAAATGGGGTGGGCAAAGGGTCTGGGAATTCTGCAGAGAACTCAATTTTTGCCTTCCCTGAGTCCCCGGGAGCTCTCTGCAGGCTTCCAAGACCCTCTGTCCCCCTCATTTTTGTAAAAAACGGGCCCATTTTTTTCAAATGCACCAAATTTGAAAAGAGCTAAAATATATTTTGAACTCAGATCAAAACCAACTTATAGCTCTCAAATAGACATGTTTTCCATTCCATACTGATTTTCAGTAAGTCAGAGCGCTCTTGGGGGGCAAAATACACTGCTCAAAAAAAAAATAAAGGGAACATTCAAAGAACACGTCCTAGATCTGAATGAATGAAATATTCTCATTGAATACTTTATTCTATACAATGCTGAATGTGCACAACAGCATGTGAAATTGATTGACAATCAGTGTTGCTTCCTAAGTGGACAGTTCGATTTCACAGAAGTTTGATTTACTTGGAATTATATTGTGTCACGCTGTGTATTGCCAGCCCCAGAGACATTCAGAGACATTCAGTAATTAAATAGTTAACTTTGTGTATGTTAATCTAGCTGCACCCACTATGATGTAAATCCTGTCTAGATAGCCAGCATCACTTCCCTTCTTCCCCGATGATGAAGAAGAAGAATCTCCATCTTTCCTCTAACTCTCTAGCAATGTAGACGTACAGTAAGAGCCTGGGACCAGGCAAAGCTGTTTATTGTTTTTATTAATAAAAGTAACTTCGTTTTGAAGCCGTTTCTGTAACTTTATCCGTCGCCTCCAGATTTGATTCATTGCAACTCATGCGGGCTGTGATTTATCTCCCATAATCTGACAGTTTAAGTGTTCCCTTTATTTTTTTGAGCAGTGTATTTCTAACCTGTAGGAAAAATCCTTTCCTTTCCATCCTATTGTAAGACTATTTTGGAGATCCAGAAGAAAAGATAGGAAAAGAAAGGACAGGAAAATAATCAGTAATCTTTATGATTTGGAACTCCATAACAAAATCGGTCTCTAAAGATATACAATTACACCTGTACTTTCATATATAGCAGCAGGTTCTGAACCATCTTGCTTTGCAACAGCTTTTTATGTTGTGATGATACTTTCTAAATTTCTGCATTCTGACATGACAATTGGACTGTGGTCTCATTAAGCCACACAACTGCAGATCCAAACTTACTAACAATATTGACATGCCAATATTATTAAATTTTTCCTTATTGATCTCAAGAACTAATCATAAGAAGTTGATTAATAGAAAGCATAATTTGGATTTGGAATAGAGCTTAGGATCAATTATCTTACAACTTCATCAAGTAGTTGGCCCATGTAAATCAATGCAGAAAGATCTAATTTCCATTAATACAATGAGAACAACTAGCCACACCTTTTCAAAGCAGCACATAATTAAAATAATTACCGGTAATGCTAAACTGGGGAACCTGATGGGTCTATTTTTCCAAATAGAGTATTACAGTGATCCCCCGGTTATTGCGTTCCCGACCATTGCGAACAGGCTAATTTGCAATTTTTCAACCCGGAAGTCAAAACACCATCTGCGCATGCGTGCCCTTTTTTTCTATGGGCACGCATGCGTAGATGGCGCCGGGCAGATCAGCTGCTGGGCGGCTTCCCTGGGTCTTCCCCCTCTTGCTGGCGGGAGGGCGAAGCCCCCCCCAGCATCCGCTCGCCCGCCGTTCGCCCGGCCACCCGCCGTTCGCCCGGCCACCCGCCGTTTGCCGCTCGCCCGCCCTTCGCCCGGGAAGTTCGCCAGGAGTCAGCAGAGAAGCGCGCGCCTGTTTTAAAACGATCGTAGCCGGCCTGGGGGGGCTTTCCAGCAACCCCCGAGCCCCCTACCCGGGGTCGGGGGTTGCTGGAAAGCCCCCCCAGGCCGGCTCCGATCGTTTTAAAACAGGCGCGCCGCTTCTCCGCTGACTCCTGGAGAACTTCCCCGCTTTAGGAGTCAGCGGAGAAGCGGCGCACCTGTTTTAAAATGATCGGAGCCGGCCTGGGGGGGGCTTTCCCTTTCAGGGCGGGCGAGCGGCGGGCGCGGCAGCAGCGAGGAGTTTGCGTGGGCGGCGGGGAAACCCCAATCTTCGGCTCCTCGCTGCTGCGGCGGAAGTAAAAACACCATCTGCACATGCGCAGATGGTGTTTTTACTTCCACAGCGCTACTTCGCGAAAACCCGCTCATTGCGGGGGGTCCTGGAACAGAACCCTCGCAATGATCGGGGGATCACTGTATTAGCATTTACAACTTCAAGAAGTATATGGAAGTTTGATTTCTTATTGAATAGACTCAAAATAATTACTTTTATAAATAGATACATACTACAAAATACAAGAAGCCTTTTTTTTTTTTTAAGTGCAGAACTAATGTCTGGGATATATTGGAAGCATTTATGTGTGTGCAACTGATTAAAGGCAAAATCAATTGAAGCTAAACTCAAAACCAAATGCTGAACAGAGGGACACATAATCTGAACTTTATGGCGATAATTTTATAAGCCATTCAACATAAGTAAACTCATGGGAATCAAATTAATCTTATGCATTCAACAGAACACAAAAATCCAGCCTAAATGGATACATACTGCAAACATCTGCCTTGCACGTTGATTTCCAATTGCCCAATAAATACGTAAGTAGGCATCACATTTGCTTTCTTCATGTTAAACAAAAGGCACTGTTATTGAAGCTCTGAAATGTTATTCATTTTTTAATATTTTGAAATGAACTGTTTGCAACTGAAAACATTTAAGACCAGAATTATCTTTCTTGATAATGCTGAAGTTTAATTCCAGCAGTACTAATGTACTGTATATACCACCTAAAACCTTTCTACAATTTATACATGCATCTCCGCTCCGAAGCTTTTTAGTCTTTCATAGTGATGTGGCCTTGCAGTCCTTACTAAAAGTCATAGTTGTTCTCACCAATGGTATGCTGGTTAAGGCTGCTATGGATTATAGTTCCACAAGACTTTGATATTTTTATTTTTCCTAACCCCGAACTACTGAAGAACAATTAGGGAAATACATAAAAAGAAGTGTTGTTTAAATTACAGCTTCCACATGCATGTTCTTATGTACCACAAATTCTTATTGCCTATGCCCTGATTGAAACCATACACCACAATTAGCTACATACCATACAGTAGTTACACTTGGACCATTCTGCTTGCCTACAACATTGCATCTCCCCTAGAGAAAAAGTTCTCAATAAATAAACATCAGGTTGACTGCCTGGTCCTTCATCTTTCCCAAATTGTGTGGCCATTTAAGCAAAATTGTCTAGCTAAGAAGCAAAAATCTAATTTTCCAGAAACCAATATATTTTTAAATGATCTTTCTTTGTGATTCTTTCTACATAGAAACATAGAAGACTGACGGAAGAAAAAGACCTCATGATCCATCTAATCTGCCCTTATACTATTTCCTATATTTTTATCTTAGGATGGATATATGTTTATCCCAGGCATGTTTAAATTCAGTTACTGTGGATTTACCAACCACGTTTGCTGGAAGTTTGTTCCAAGGATCTACTACTCTTTCAGTAAAATAATATTTTCTCATGTTGCTTTTGATCTTTCCCCCAACTAACTTCAGATTGTGTCCCCTTGTTCTTGTGTTCACTTTCCTATTAAAAACACTTCCCTCCTGAACCTTATTTAACCCTTTGAAATATTTAAATGTTTCAATCATGTCCCCCCTTTTCCTTCTGTCCTCCAGACTATACAGATTGAGTTCATTAAGTCTTTCCTGATACGTTTTATGCTTAAGACCTTCCACCATTCTTGTAGCCCATCTTTGGACCCGTTCAATTTTGTCAATATCTTTTTGTAGGTGAGGTCTCCAGAACTGAACACAGTATTCCAAATGTGGTCTCACCAGCGCTCTATATAGTGGGATCACAATCTCCCTCTTCCTGCTTGTTATACCTCTAGCTATGCAGGCAAGCATCCTACTTGTTTTTCCTACCGCCCGACCACACTGCTCACCCATTTTGAGACTGTCAGAAATCACTACCCCTAAATCCTTCTCTTCTGAAGTTTTTGCTAACACAGAACTGCCAATACAATAGTCAGATTGAGGATTCTTTTTCCCCAAGTGCATTATTTTACATTTGTAAACATTAAACTGCAGTTTTCATTGCTTTGACCATTTATCTAGTAAAGCTAAATCATTTACCATACTACAGACGCCTCCAGGAATATCAACATCCTTTAACTCTGTGTGCAAAACAAAAGCAAAACAAGCAAACAAAAACGTTCTCTGCCATTAGATCTATTTTCTTCTTTTAATTACAGAATTAGACAATTTAAAACTATAATGCAGGTCCGCATTCCAAATCCACACACATTCAAAGCCAAATGGTAAAATCATTCTTGGCTTTACAAATTGCTTAGCAAGTCTAGTAGCCACCTACAGCTGTTCAACCAGATTGTCACTAGATTATGCAAGTTTGGTGGGGGAAACCAATCCCTCTTAAACCACAGTGATATACAATCAGTTCTAAACAATGCAAAAATAAAGTCCATCTGCTAAGCCTTGTTCTAGAGAAAGTTCTTCCACTCCACCCTTTTTAAATAGATGGCTTTTCTGACATTCCCTTTTCCTGACTGATGCAAGGGACACATTTTTCATTTTAGAGGCATTCAAGAAGTATACAAAATTTCCAAACACGATAATTTCACATAGTGGATCTGTTCAGATTTCAGAATAATTATTTTTTTCTGTCATTCAAAGAATGTTTTGTACTTGTCCAAAATTTAAGGGCTGATTAGAGAACGTGATATCTTTTTTAAAAAAAAGATAAGGGGGTCGGGAATAGAGGAAGGTTTAAACTTATCCTTGCATTTTGGGCAATGATCAATAATTAAATCTAGCATGTTTAACAATTGGTCTCTTTGAGGATTTATACCAGCCATTCTGTTATGTGTGCTTTAGACCAAATAGCTATTCCAAATGTTTCCATATTTCTATCAGCAATTGCTAAAACTTATTATTAATAGTAATTGCTCTATTCATTATTGCTTCCCTGTAGTTTAAGAAAGAGAATAATGAAATAGAACAATGTTTTAAGAAGTAGGTATAGACAATTATTTTTAAATATTACTAGATGCATTTGTATTTTTGTTGTTGTTCCTCGATCATACCTATTCACATGAACTGATTATCTTTTGTACCATTGTATGGGGAGTAACAACTATCAGGAGAACCACACATTGAATCTGTCTTGCCTTCTGCCTTCATAAAGATGGGGATCATGTCTTCTAAAGACTGTGGCTGTGTCAAACTGGCCAATAGTCTTTTTTCTGCCCTAGACCTGCAGTAAGACCGCTCACACAGGTGTATAAATAGGAAGCGCAAAAACTCCTCCAGCCACTCTTTCCGCCTATGTAAGGGAGGTACGAAGCCCCACAGACAAACCTGTAGGTATTAATCAAGCTGTAAGATGGAGCGCGGAAGCTTCAGCAGCAGCATGGGAGGCGAGAGCCCCTATGGCCAAGAGCCTCAGTGGTGCAGTGGTTAGAGTGTGGTATTGCAAGCCATTTCTGCTGATCACCAGCTGCCAGCAGTTTGGCAGATCAAATCTCAGTAGGCTCAAGGTTGACTCAGTGTTCCACCCTTCCAAGGTTGGTAAAATGAGGACCCAGATTATTGGGGGGGCAAATGCTTACTCTCTGTAAACTGCACTGTGGTTGTGAAGCGGTATGTAAGTCTAAATGCTATTGCTATTGCTGTGGCTATCATCGGCTTGTAGTCAGCTGGAGCAGGGGCTCTGAGCCGCTAGGAACCCAGCAATCCCTATCAGCTGGGAAACTCACAGTCAGTTGGTTTTTAGAAGAGACAGGGGATTAAGCAAATTCTCAATGGAGAGTAGAGCTAGGACCACACATCTGTCCTTGTATGAGGACTGAGTAAAGCTGGGGATCTTGGCACAGTGGCAGAGCTAAACAGCTTAAAAAATAAAATTCTATTGGATGAGGACAAGCCATGTCTAGATGCTTGCTCCATCCTCTATGGAGAACTGCTAAATCGCACCTTTATTCTAAAAGTGAATGCTATGTCCACTGTACATCCTCCCACATTTCTTCCCAAAACAATATTGGACAGCATTAGCTAAGAAAATACAAACTTTCATGGCTAAGAGATAGATATACTACTGTAATGCTCTCTACATGGGGCTACCTTTGAAAAGTGTTCGGAAACTTCAGATTGTGCAAAATGCAGCTGCGAGAGCAATTATGGGCTTCCCTTGGTATGCCCATGTAACACCAACACTCTGCACATTGGTTGCCGATCAATTTCCAGTCACAATTCAAAGTGTTGGTTATGACTTATAAAGCCCTTCATGGCATCGGACCAGAATATCTCCGGGACCGCCTTCTGCCGCACGAATCCCAGCGACCGGTTAGGTCCCACAGAGTTGGCTTTCTCCAGGTCCCATCGACTAAACAATGTCGTTTGGCGGGACCCAGGGAAGAGCTTTCTCTGTGGCGGCCCCGACCCTCTGGAACCAGCTCCCCCTGGAGAGTAGAACTGCCCCAACCCTCCTTGCCTTTCGCAAACTCCTTAAAACCCATCTCTGCTGTCAGGCATGGGAGAAATGAGACATCTCCCCTGGGCCTATACAGTTTATGCATGGTATGGTTGTGTGCATGTTTGCTTTTAATAATGGGGTTTTTAGTGTTTTTTAAATTATTAGATTTGTTGTACATTGTTTTATTGTTGCTGTGAGCTGCCCCGAGTCTACGGAGAGGGGCAGCATACAAATCTAATAAATAAATAGATAAATAAATAAATATAGAAACTGGCTATTCCCAGTCTTTTTCCAACATCTTAATCTCTGTACCATAATATCTCACTGTTCTATTAAGAATAGTGAAAATGCTAGGCAACATAATATAAAATGCAATTACTGAAAAAGGACAACTAACATTACTTCTAAATGGAATAAAGTATAGGAAAGGAACACTAGCAATCACAATATAATACTAAACAGTAATAAAATATGTGGCAGAATAACAGAATATAAATAGAAAAATAAACTTAATCAAATCGGGGGTGTCAAAACTTGCATTATTATAGGATGTATCGTGACTTTCCCCTCCCCTCGCTAAACCGGGCATGGGTGTGGCCAGTGCATGACACATCTAGCCCATGGACCACGAGTTTGATAGCCTAGTCTAGATACATATAAGGTAGCAAAATAGCTTTTTTCTGAACAATGTCACATGAGGATTATTCTAATGGATTTATTCTAATGGAAGGATTATTCTAATGGGAGGTATTGGGGCAGAGTCCTTAGGGATTGAGTGGCATACAAATTGAATTAAATAAATAAATTGTATTTAATAAATTGAATTGAATTAAATACATTTTATTTGGGAAGGTTTCCAGAATTACAAAATGGCTTGCAATGGAATTAAGAGAAATCCTCCAATATGGATATTTAATCTCAAGACCAGTGTTCCAATAAGCAGCCTTCCAAGTTTCAAGTAATTGTGGCATATATACAATAACCAGCACTTTGAATCAAAAAAATATGAAGGCTGTGGAGATATCATTGATCTAATATGACACATTATTAACTTGGAAATGTTTGGCCTCTATCTAATATGACACATTATTAACTTGGAAATGTTTGGCCTCTATATTTTAAACTAACTAAAACCTCATATATAATGAATTGTTATATTCAAGGTTAGAAATAATTTCAAGATCAATGACTGAAATCAAGCCTACAAGTTCATATATCAGTGAAATCTGATAACATCATTAGCAACACCATTACTCAAAAGGGAACCAGTGGTTGAACAAGTCTTTGCATTTGCTTCCTTCAAATAAATATGGTTCCATTTAAAATAGCCAGACTATCTTACCTATAACACTAGTATGCTTTGCTTCACACTTGTTTTGCTTTGTGTTTTCCTTCAATTTGTTAGGCTTCATACATTTTTATATCTTAAACACATTCCTGACATTGAGGTATTTCATTTCTACCACCATTCTAGGATTAGACCATAGTTATCAAAATGACAACGTAGAGTGATTTTGTGAATTCTTTGACCCACCCAATTAAGAAATAAATCTATTTTATTTAAAAAACACCTGTCCTTCAATTGTAAATTCTATTTTTTATGATACCTGGCTACCGTTAAAAGGAGGGAGGTATTGGGGCAATGATGACTTGCAGCTCTTCAGCTCTTCTCTTGGCACTTTCTGTTCTCTTGAAGGAAAGAACTACATATCTTAAACCAGACCTAAGTCTGATGAATTAATCTTATCACTGTCAGCCTTCAAGGTAGACCAGACCAGAGTTTCAAATGCTAATACAACTTTTATTGTAACATTAAAGTAATAGAATTTTACAAGACTGAATGCACCTCCCTCTCCCTTTATCTTCATGAGAACCTTGGAATACTCATGAGACCTTGGAATACTAATATCAAATGATCTAAATGCCAAAGCCCACTGCAACAATATCGCCAAAAAGGCTTCTAGAGTTGTTAACCTGATCCTACGCAGCTTCTGCTCTGGCAATCTCACACTACTCACCAGAGCCTACAAAACTTTTGCCAGACCCATCCTTGAATACAGTTCATCTGCCTGGAACCCATACTACATCTCGGACATCAACACCCTTGAAAATGTCCAAAGATACTTCACCAGAAGAGTCCTTCGCTCCTCCACTCGAAACAGAATACCCTATGAAAGCAGACTATCAATCCTAGGTCTAGAAGCTTAGAACTACGTCGCCTAAAACACGATCTAAGTATTGCCCACAAGATCATATGCTGCAACATTCTACCTGTCAATGACTACTTCACTTCAATCGCAACAACACAAGAGCATGCAACAGATTCAAACTTAATATTAACCGTTCCAAACTTGACTGTAAAAAATATGACTTCAGCAACTGAGTTGTTGAAGCGTGGACTCATTACCTGACTCAGTAGTGTCAACCCCTAACCCCCAACATTTTTCCCTTAGGGTATCCACGATTGACCTCTCCAGGTTCCTTAGAGGTCAGTAAGGGGCGTGCATAAGTGCACCAGTGTGCCTTCCGTCCCCTGTCCAATTGTCTCTCCTTATCTCATTTATCTTTTCTTCCTTTCAAATATGTTCACCTATACTTTTATATCTTTTCTTCTATTCTTTTCTTTATTTATATTATTACATATCTATTCTCTTCAATGTGTATTATGTATTGGAATAAATAAATGAATGAAGGAATGAAGGAATGAAGGAATAAATAAATAAATAAATAAACAAACAAACAAACAAACAAACAAACTAGAAACAATCATGTCCAGGATTCTTTCTCGAATGATATTGTTACCTTGAGCTCAGGTTTTGTTCACCTAACTATTGCCTTATTGGTGGTTCTACCTCCTGTTACTCAAGAGTATTCCTACTGCTTATTACTCATTTGACACAAAAGATCAGCAAACTAGTTGATCAGTAAAATAAAATAAATATGTAAATAATCGCCTGCCAATTGGTTTGTTCTTTCATATTGAATGAGGGGAGTGTGCACTCTTTTTCCAAAGCATCTTGGGACAGCTGTAGTATTACATAACTATCATACTAACTTGATAGGATAAGTCATTGATGGTGATAATTGTATTTGTGAACAACAGATATGATAGGAACTTCTATTTGCTCATGGAATGACTAACCTAAGTAGATTTATCTTTGTGTAAGGCAGAAAAAAATGGCCTTACTTGATGTTTTTTTTAAAAAGTATTTTCTATCTTGCAAAGGCATTCACAAAAAAGGAGATTAACATTCTAATCCTAACAGATATAATCACAAAAAGAATGCCCAATTTGTCAGACAGGTTCGTCAAACATGCAGGAAATTAAAACTCTTGTTCGTATTTTCCAGGGTTTGGCAAAACAGGACCATTTGTGACAGACATACGGTATATATATATATACATATAGTAAAGGAAGTAAAAGGAAGTCAGAAGTGGAAAGGGAGCTACAGTATATACTGACTTTAGTCATGAAGCAAATATCTTCAGTCCTGACAAATCATGGACCATGAATCATTGTCAAGCATGTTTTTGTGTGTGAGTAAAAATGCCTTTAGGCTTCTTTCATGTACAACTGCAATAGACCAGACTTATTTGCAGGAAATGGCTGGCAATAGATCATCCTTCCTTAAATAGGCAGTCCAAAGATATTTTCCTTCCAATGACATTTTCAGTTAAGTTTTCTGTTCTTCCTGGAATTTTTTCCATGCAATCAAATTCAAATGGGAGTGCAGTTTTCAGTTGGTGTTATATTTATTTTTGCTGCATCAAAAATGTGGAGGTATTAAAAATAAACAAACCTATTTGAACTATGCACAAATCAGGCAAGGAATACCAACAATTGGTTTTGATTACATTTTAGTTGTTTCATAACATGTTTAAATAAAAAAAATAAAAGATGTTTCTATCTTTAGCCTCATGAAGTAGGAATGAAAGCATGCAGAAAATAACTTATAGTCATAGTTTAGAAATACAGTACAGTTTATTTTGGTCAGATGGCAGTTTCTGTTCCTTCTGCAATTGTAAAACGGTCAATCTCATAAAACTATTTCTTAAATCGGACATGGTTTGTAACAATCTTCTATCTAACACTAACATTCCACTAAATAGAGGCATGTCTATAACAACACAAATATTGTTTTATTTCAAAGGCAACCACATTATGATGAGTAGAGAAAGCAGAAATGCTCAACAATCTGTCCTGTCTTTTTTTGGTCATATTTATTACCATTTCAAAATTACTTTAAATGCATCCTCCAGATTTTTACCTATCTACTCACTTCACTATATAAACAGTTTCATAAAAAGTTCGGATTCAACCAGGCAGTGCTCATGTACTTGAATGCAATGCTTTTCAGCCAACATCTACCAGAAAAAAAATGTAACAGTAGCTCCATGTGCCATCCCACCAACACTGTAGCAGAAAATATCCATTTCTGCTAATCAAAAATAGAGGAAAAACTTTTTTCCATATCAGTGTTAATTTTGAGAGAACTAGTGAACTGATACATGAAAGATAAAACTATTACAAAAAAAAATATTAGTATGGACTGCTCAACCAGTGAACAAAATGTGCTAGTTATTAAGCTGTTGGCTGGTATCTGATTTTTGTTTCTAAAGTGAAGCTTTAATCTTAGTAAAATCTTAATAACCCAAGATAAAAATTCTAAAAACAAGTAAGTTATGTCACTTGGAGATTTTTGTTGATGCAGTAAAAATGAATGAAAATCAAACTTAATAATTATAAAATCTACAAAAACATAGTAAGCAATTAATACTTTACAGCCCCAAAGAATCCAAATGTACTATAGCAGTTCAAAACAGTTTAAATATGTTTAATACTAGATCCATATAACAACTCAATAAGTAGTGCCACAAAGTTCCATTATGGCCCAGTTTGCTAATTTCTTTAGCAATCAGACTAAAACACAATTTACTTTTATGGGCAGGTTATCAGGAAACCTGCAGACTCCCATTAGCATCATTTCACACAGTTGCATCCAACCCCTTCTCTCAACACTAAAATAACAGAAGCAAGAGCATAATACAGCCTACCAAACTGCCGACGCCACTTCCTGAAGCAGCCAGGGGCTCCTTGAATATCCCCCATTCCCACACCTCTGCCTCACCTCTATTCTTGGCCAGCAAGCTCAGAGAACAAGATGGAAGCAGTACCTTACAAAGCTAAACCTACTCTCTCTCTCCCCCTCCTTTCCTCTCTTTTTGCTTTTAATTTTTCTTTCAGGATTGGCTCCTTAAGTTTATTCAAACAACTTCTCTGGTTTTGAAGCCACGCCTCAAGGAACGGAAACAACAGTCAACCCTTTGGAAGTGTTTCTTAGAAATGAGAAACCCGCAGAGAAGTCAGCACATTTAGCAAACTGCCAATTAACCAAGAAAGCTGCATTGCACAGAGAAATAAACTGGACGATCAGAGATAGCCGCTCCCAAAAGCAAGACAGTAATCTGAATCCACATTTGCTTCCAAGAATGTTCTATTTTTCTAGCCTGATGATTATAGCTGGTAAAACACACAACTAAAACACACCATTATAGAACATCTACAAATAGACAGAGGAAAAGGATACAGAAATGCTTAAAGGAGGAAGCAAATTGTATTAAAAAAATAGTTTTATGTTATGCAAATCTTTTTTCAAACAGCTAAAATTTCTGATCCTGAGTTGATTGACCATATAAGCAGCACTGGTAATATAACGTAGGATTCTTTCTTTGGAAATGTTTTCATGTCCTAGGCTACAACTGCATTCACCTATTTTCATAATTCTTCTATAGATTTATGGTTTTATCTTTTCAGATATTTATTGTCTTTTTAATGTATCTTACATGAACTGAAAGTAGCTAGATCTAGGATATAGTAACAGTTATTAATCCTACCTTTTTATTTAGCCATCCATCTCTGCAACATCTCTGCAATATTATCAAAGCTCACTTTCCCCAACCTGACATCCTTTCAGATGGTTTGTGACTAGAGCATTCAATTCCACCAGAGAAGAGGATAACAGACACAAGCAGCTGCCAAGATGGTGAAACTCAGAAAAAAGAGCTCCAAACATTTGGAGGACAAATCACAAGAAAGCAATGGAAAGGGGGAGGGCTCACATGTTATACCAGTTGCAGTCTTGAAATGAGTTGGGATTAAACTTCCACATTTCTCTGTGTTATGGATTTGTTGCTTGGAAATTTTGTGGATAGGTAAAGAATGTATGTCTGAACAAGGTAAACTCTAATACAGGTGTAGCTAACACTTCAAATGTTTTTTTTCCTCATACGAGAAGCAAAAAGACATTAGATGCTGTTGTACTTTTGGTTCACTTTTTTCAGTATGTCTGCGTATTTAGAGACATTCATACAACTTCTTGCTGTATACTTGAGTTTTTCTTTCATCTGGGAGATTTTTGCACAGGCAGCCAGAAAGATTGCAGTGCTCGTTTCGCTTCTACTAGTCACAGACTACGGGAAAACAGCCAGCTATCTGCATTGGATGTTCCTCACTGAGGCATGGTGACATGCGGTCATGAAGAAGGACTCTGGGCGGCTGAGGCAGAAGAGTCCTGCTCTGACATCTGATCTGAAAACAGGCCGGCAGAGCGGTACTGAGGGGCCACTGGCTGATCCCTTATGGCACTAGAGCAGTGTTTCTCAACCTTGGCCGTTTGAAGATGTGTGGACTTCAATTCCCAGAATTCCCCAGCCAGCAATGCTGGCTGGGGAATTCTGGGAATTGAAGTCCGCACATCTTCAAACGGCCAAGGTTGAGAAACACTGCACTAGAGCCACTCAAATTAGTGGCTTTGATCTTAAACAGCAATGTGCTAAATTGGGCTGGATTAAAGAGACTAAAATATGCAGTCCTACGTGGCCTCAGCCTCAGAAAAATAAAAATACCTCAATTTTTCCTCAAAATCATCCTCCATCCCTCTTTGAGAGACAACATTATGCTCTGATGGAGTTAGGAAATGAGATTCTCCAATAAATTCTCTACTCTGAGAATAACTCTGAGGAGGAACTCTGGACCCTTGGCCTAACAAGCACCTTTGGGCCAGAGATGTATCAATCCCCATGGCAGTGATATTGAGAACAGCATTATTCACCTCTATAGGTAGCCTGAGCTTGGAATGCCTGAGTCTCAGCGTTATGGGGGTAAAGGTGGCAGAAGGAGAAGATGATCTGGCTGTCACCAAATACAGTGCCTCAATAGCTGAATGGCCAGAGGCCAGTAGCCCTTCCTCCCTGATAGGCACTAGGGAAGAGGTTTGGGGCTCAAGGAAAACATTAGGAGACCATGCCAATTAATGTGCTGTCTGAGACTGTGATGAAAGATCCATAGGCACAGGGTTATCAGCTGCAGGAGCCTTCTCAGATCTAAAAATTTGCATTGCAAAAAGCCAAGGACAAGAAGGGAACTCGTTTCTCTATAATTGCAGAGCTTCTGCAATTCTGAAGCGCGCCCTTTTATATGAAAAGCTCCGATCTCTTTCACCGCGCTTCGGAATGAATTGTGCCATATATTCTATTGGATCGTTTTCTTTGTAGTGACTCCTGCTATTTGGCTGATATTTGTGTAGCCTCCTGGCTCCCAATTCCATAGATTCCCCCCACAAATCCCCCCCTTTTCTTGTCCTGATTGTGTGGTGGTGTGTTTTCCCTCCCATATTTGCTTGTATGCTGCCAGTTAAAGGACCGTCTCTTTAGCCAGCCGCTAGCAATCACCAGACATGAATTTATACGATCTTTTACAAATATCTAAGCCAATACCTAATGCTAAAAATCATACACACACACACAGAGAGAGAGAGAGAGAGAGAGAGAGAGAGAGCATGGAGGGAGAGAGAGAACCTACCTTCTCCCATTCCTTCTGCTAAAAAGCACAAGGAGTGAAGAACAGGGTGGGATTCTTAAGGAGGGGAAGTAATTTTGTTTTAGAATTACTGAATCAGAAAAGATTCCATGAAGTAGATACTTTTTTGATTAAGACAAGGAAACTGCGCTCATTTGTTATTTCAATTTCTGCCTTACTTCTAATCCAATTAAAATATAAAACTCCCGCTCCTTCTTCTAAAAATGCTGCTTCCAGACACACACCCAGGCAGAGTAGAATGGAATGAAAAGGAACAAATCCTCTGATTGGCTGGCAGGAAAGTGTCCCCTGGGTCCAAAACGCCAGGATGAAAGTGCTTTTGAGCCCGTTCGGCAAAAGAGCCAGGGAGAAAAGGCAGCAATGAATGGCTGTGGGGTGGAAGGCTGGAGACGGAACAGGCTCGGAGAAGTAGAGGAGGCAAAAAGTCCTAGATCCAACTGGGAGAGAGCAAATAGCAAGATCAGTAGCAGCAGCAGGAAAATCAGCAGGAGCAGCAATAGCAAAAATGAGCCAAGGTGATGCAGCGGGTAGAGTCCAGTATTGCAGGCCAGGGCTGCCGATAGACCGGTACTACTGGGAGTCCCGTACCGGGCCCGGTGATTAGAGGGGCCCGCAGTCAGCAGCTCCTTGCACATGCGCAGACTGTCACCTCAGCAAAGAAAAAGGCTGGGCCCTTTTGCGCATGTGCAAGGAGCTGCTAATTTGGTGCCAGAAGGCCGGGGCCCCTAATTGTTCAAAAAGTTGTGAGAAGAGGAAGCTGAGCTTCCTTCTTAGCACCTTCCAAGTTTTCCAGCAACTGCAGCACCCCGCCTGGATGGATCTTCCCTGGCGGCTGCAGCAGGTGAGCTTTGGGGCTGGTGGGAGGGTAGCGGCAGCGGAAGGGCGGCGCGCAGCGGGAGGGTGATGGCGGCGGCAGGGACAGCCGCAGCGGGTAGTAGGCCCCTCTCCCCCCCCCTCAGCCGGGCGGGGCACTGCAGTTGCCGGAAAACTTGGAAGGCGCTAAGAAGGAAGCTCAGCTGGCAGCGGGTAGTAGCCGTGGGGCAGCGGCAGAGTGGTCAGCTGTGAGGTGGAGGCTGAGCTCTGGAACAGAGGCACTGACCGCGGCGGCTGGACAGCATTTATGGCATTTACGGCGTCTAGCAACACGTCTAGCCGCCGCCGTCAGTGCTCCGTTCCGGAGCTCCGCCTCACAGCTGATGACCTTGCCGCCGCCGAAAGAGAGAGGGAGAGAGGGGGGAGAAAGAGAGAGAAAGAGATAGCAAGAGAGGGAGAGAGAGAAAGAGAGAGGGAGAGAGGGGGGAGAGAAAGAGATAGCAAGAGAGGGAGAGAGAGAAAGAGAGAGGGAGAGAGGGGGGAGAGAGAGAGAGGGAGAGGGAGAAAGAGAGAGGGAGAGAGGGGGGAGAAAGAGAGAGAAAGAGATAGCAAGAGAGGGAGAGAGAGAAAGAGAGAGGGAGAGAGGGGGAAAGAAAGAGATAGCAAGAGAGGGAGAGAGAGAAAGAGAGAGGGAGAGAGAGGGAGAGAGAGAAAGAGAGGGAGAGGGAGAAAGAGAGAGGGGGGAGAGAGAGAAAGAGGGAGAAAGAGAGAGGGAGAGAGGGGGAGAAAGAGATAGCAAGAGAGGGAGAGAGAGAGAGGGAGAGAGGGAGAGATAGCAAGAGAGGGAGAGAGAGAAACGGAGAGGGAAAGGGGGGAGAGAGGGGGGAGAGAAAGAGAGAGCAAGAGAGGGAGAGAGAGAGGGAGAGGGGGGAGAGATAGCAAGAGAGGGAAAGAGAGAAAGAGAGAGGGAAAGGGGGAGAGAGGGGGAGAGAAAGAGAGAGAAAGAGAGAGGGAGAGGGGGGAGAGATAGCAAGAGAGGGAGAGAGAGAAAGAGAGAGGGAAAGGGGGAGAGAGGGGAGAGAGAGAGAGAAAGAGAGAGGGAGAGAGAGAGAGGAGATAAAGGAAGAGGAGAGATAGAAATGAAGAGAGAGAAAGAAAGAGGGATAGAGAGAGAGCGCGAGAGATGCTCAGTGAGCCTTTCTTTGAAGTTGCCTTTCTTTCTTTCTTTCTTTCTTTTTCTCTCTTGCTCTCTTGCTCTTTCATTCTTTTTTCTTTCTCTTTCTTTCTTTCTTTCTTTCTCTTGCTTTCTCTCCTTCCTTCCCTCCTTCCATTTCTTTCATTCCCCCTCTCTATTTTTATTTCTCTTTCATTTTCTTTCTTTCTCTTTCTTGCTTTCTTTCTTGCTCTTTTTCTCTTTTACCTTCCCTTCCTCTATTTCTTCTTTTCTTTCTCCTTCCTACCTTCTTCCCTCCCTCCCTCCCTTCAGTCCTTCCTCTCTTACTCTCCCCTTTCATAAGTTTCCTTGCTTCCTTCCTCTGTTCCTGTCCCTTCCCCCTTTCTTTCTTTCTTTCTTTCCTTCCTTTCCTCCCTCCATTTCTTGCTTTCCTTTTCCTTCCTCCCTTCTTTCCTCCCTCATTCCCTTCTTTCACTCCTTCCTCTCTTACTTTCCCCTTTCACACCTTTCCTTGCTTCCTTTGCACCCTTCCTCTGTTCCTGTCCCTTCCCTCTTTCCTTCCTTCCTTCCCACCCTCCGTCCATTCATTCACCCATTCCTCTCTTGATCGCCCCTTTTACCATTCCTTCCTCCCTCCCTCCCTCCTTCATAGCTCGCCCTCGCCTCCCGGGGGATGGAGTGGCTTGGCGACTTAAAATAGTTTTAAAATGGCGGGGGGGGGGGGCTTAGGCTGTATGGGGCCCCAAAATTCCTGATGGTGGCCCTGCTGCGGGCCACTAAAGCTGAATGCTAGATCTGTAGGTCAGCGGTTCAAATCTCATCACTGGCTCAAGGTTGACTCAGCCTTCCATCCTTCTGAGGTGGGTAAAATGAGGACCCGGATTGTGGGGGCAATATTCTGGCTCTGTTAAAAAGTGCTATTGCTAACATGTTGTAAACCGCCCTGAGTCTAAGGAGAAGGGTGGCATAAAAAAATTGAATAAAGAAATAACAATAAATAAAAATAGCAGGAGCAGTTTTGGTGCAACAACCGTCAATACGTCACAAACACCAGAACGCTGACTACCTCATGATGGTAACATGTCTGCTTGTGTGGAAGCAAGCTGGGAGATCACTAACAACTTCTTCTCTGAGAAGAAAGAGCTCTTGAAGCTTTAAGGCTCCTTAAAATGCTCGCATGCCCCTCTGGTCTCTGAGCCAATTGGAGCTGTGGCAAAAAACTGCCCCCGCAAATGGCCGGCTACAGTGAGATTCTTCAGAAGAGAAGGATTTAGGGGTACTGATTTCTGACAGTCTCAAAATGGGTGAGCAGTGTGGTCGGGCAGTAGGAAAATCAAGTAGGATGCTTGGCTGCATAGCTAGAGGTATAACAAGCAGGAAGAGGGAGATTGTGATCCCCTTATATAGAGCGCTGGTGAGACCACATTTGGAATACTGTGTTCAGTTCTGGAGACCTCACCTACAAAAAGATATTGACAAAATTGAACGGGTCCAAAGACGGGCTACAAGAATGGTGGAAGGTCTTAAGCATAAAACGTATCAGGAAAGACTTAATGAACTCAATCTGTATAGTCTGGAGGACAGAAGGAAAAGGGGGGACATGATCGAAACATTTAAATATGTTAAAGGGTTAAATAAGGTTCAGGAGGGAAGTGTTTTTAATAGGAAAATGAACACAAGAACAAGCGGACACAATCTGAAGTTAGTTGGGGGAAAGATCAAAAGCAACATGAGAAAATATTATTTCACTGAAAGAGTAGTAGATCCTTGGAACAAACTTCCAGCAGATGTGGTTGGTAAATCCACAGTAACTGAATTTAAACATGCCTGGGATAAACATATATCCATTGTAAGATAAAATACAGGAAATAGTATAAGGGCAGACTAGACGGACCATGAGGTCTTTTTCTGCCGTCAGTCTTCTATGTTTCTATGTTTCTAATCAGGAAAGCCAAGCAAAGTTCTTTTGATCACGAAGTGGAATGCTGCCGTGCAGTTTAAATCCAAACTGTTTTTCAGAGCCAACATGTGGCAATGGTGGCTAGCCGGTGGTCAAAACACCACGCTGCGCACAGAGGCTGTAAGCATCCCACAAATGCACCAGTCACTTCCCAGCCAATTCACAATTTAAAATAAATCTTTTGACACGATTTACAATTAAATTCCTAATGAAATCCTAATCAAATCGATTAAATGCACCATATTCCTGATAATTATCAGGAGCAACTCAATTTGTGTTCCTTGAGACCAAATGAGTTAAAAAAACTGGAACTTGGCTGGAAGAAGACGCATGGCCAAAGAAATTGCAACTCAGTCCCTGGTCAATCAAATGAGAAGATAACCCATGCTTGGACTCTCCAAGCAGTGCACAGGAGAAATAGCTGTATACGTTTATTATCATGCTGATACAAGAAAGAGTGATACTCTCAAGAATGAATAGCAAATAAATGAATGAATGTATATGAACACAAATGTAAATGACATTGAATATGTAAGAAATATGGACATGAATAAAAAATGAGTTAGAGTAATAAAACAAATAAATGAAGAATGACTGCACTTGTTGAGATTAAGGGAAACACATAGAAAGTTGGAGTTGGAAAGCTCCAGAAAGACAAAGGTGAGATATATATACTGCTCAAAAAAATAAAGGGAACATTCAAATAACACATCCTATATCTGAATGAATGAAATATTCTCATTTAATACGTTGTTCTGTACAAAGTCGAATGTGCACAACAGCATGTGAAATTGATTGTCAATCAATGTTGCTTCCTAAGTGGACAGTTTGATTTCACAGACGTTTGATTTACTTGGAGTTACATTGTGTTGTTCAAGTGTTCCCTTTATTTTTTTGAGCAGTGTATAAAAAGGCATACAGTTGTGGTGGCAGCAAGCATTTTTTTTTGCAAAGGATTTAATGTATGTAAGGTATTGTGAACGGTGTTCCATTTAAATTAGATAAAGTTTAGTTTAGTTGTACTTTTTATCCCCTAATTTTATCCTTTTAATGTATTTTGCTAATGAATGTTTATTGTTTTCTACACTTTGGATAAAGTTGTTTACTCCTAAAAGGAATAATAAGAGGTGTGCATGTATGGTTCAGTTCCATATGTTTGGGACTTTAAGCCAGGAAAAAAGAAAAACAAGATGGTACAAGTTGTTTAAATCTGACTTGGGGGCATGTAAATCAGTTCGGAGACGACATAGTTGTCCAATTGTCTCTCCTTTATTCCATATATCTTTTCCTCCTTCTTATATCTTCTCCTCAATTTTTATATCTTTTCTTCTATCCTTTTCTTTATATATATTACTACATGTCTGTTCTCTTCAATATGTATTGTGTATTGGACAAAATAAATAAAAAATAAATGAATAAAAATACGTGGATTTTTGATTCTTAAAATATTACATTTAAATTAGATTTATTGGATTTATATGCCGCCCCTCTCCGCAGACTCGGGGCGGCTCACAATAGTAAAAAACAGTACATAGTGACAAATCCAATGCCCACCAATCCAATTACAATTTTAAGTTAAGAAATTCGTAAAACAATCCCAATATATATAAAAACCAAGCACACAATCAATCAGACAGCAAAACAACATGGGCAAGGGGGAGATGTTTTAGTTCCCCCATGCCTGACGGCAGAGGTGGGTTTTAAAGAGTTTCCGAAAGGCAAGGAGGGTGGGGGCAATCCTAATCTCAGGGGGGAGCTGGTTCCAGAGGGTCGGAGCCACCACAGAGAAGGCTCTTCCCTGGGTCCCGCCAGACGACCTTGTTTAGTCGACGGGACCCGAAGAAGGCCGATTCATAGACACATAGTGCCTATGTGGCAATTCATAGTAAAAATCAGTGATATTATGCTTCTCCAGCACATTCAAAACACAAGACAAGATAATTGTTGGTCTATGGTCTGAAGTACGGATGAATCAACAATGGCGTATTTGATCCAATTTTAATTTTTGGTTCTTGCTGCCAGATTTGCCTGCATTTTCTACTCAAGTACACCTCTGTCTGCCAGTGCTTATTTGTTTCCCAACTCAGCTTTCAAATATTCTGAGACCAAGCCAATAAAGTGTAATTGTTTTTGCAGATTATGTGTTTTGAAGTTAACTCTGCAGATGCTGAAAAGAAAAGTGGAAAAGGGGCTCTTTTTCCTGGGGAAAACAAAGCTTTTAGTTCCAAAATACAATTAAACATTTTAAAGGCAATCTTAATGATGAATTAAAACAATGAGCTGGTAAGATGATTGTCAGCCCAAAAGACCAATGAATGCAGGATGGAACCTGCAGCAGAAGCAGAAATAACCCCTTTCCAAACTTTCAGATTATTTTTTTAAAAAGAACTAGTTTCATGTGGATTATGTTTGAGATCATCTCATTTTCTTCTCCTTCAACAAGTTCATTGTACTGAAATTTAATATCTGAAAAATAATCCCAAGCAAAATCTCTAGCATCCATCTTTTTATATGCACCTTTATCCTAAATATGCAAAATCAGTAACATTTATCAGTCATTTCCTAATTGCTTAATTGAAATAAGGTACTCTAGTAAAAATATGATTTTTGTATCATGCTGAGATATAAATAATTGAGATTTTGTCTTTGTTGTGGTTAGCTCTGGCCCTGCTCCTGCCCCAAGGACTGTGGATGTGGGGGAGACATCCACATGCTACAGGCCTGTTTTGCCCCCAGTGGAATCTGCTGATGAAGGCTCCTCTGACCAAGAAGACATGAGTGAAAGGGAGGAGGAGAGTGTGGCAGACAGCTCAGAAGAGGATCAATTATCTAGCTCCTCCTTGGATTCAAAACAAGAGTTAATGATACAGCCACACATGCGGAGAGCGATGCATAGGCAACAACAACTGAGAGATTATTATCAAAGAAAATGAGGCCAACTGTGGTTGGGTGGGGCTGTGGTAATTAGTGAGGCTGCTATAAATAGCAGCCTGTGGGTTTGGTCATTGTGGAGGATTATCTGATCATTGTGTTTTGTGACTGCTTTACTGACTTTGACTTTTTGTGTGCTGATTTTCCCCCGCTTTGAAACTAAACCAGAGCAAAGTGTGTTTCACTTTGTGAAAGAAGGACTGTGAATTGCCTCACAGCTGCAAGATAAGTATCACAGAACTGATAAGGAACTTGTACAAATTACCAGTTTGTTTGGAGACGAGTGCTCTTTGCTATACAAAAAGAGGGCTTGGTTTAAGTGAATTTTCATTATAAAGAACATTGTTTTGAATTTTCAAACGTGTGTGTGTCTGAAATTTGTACCTGTGAATTTTTGGGAGGATTCTACCAGAGAGCCCGACAGAACAGTCTTAAGCAAGTCTCTCTGTGTATCTTAAGGGATGAGATAAACTAAATCTGATATTAATAAGATTTTCGTAAGAATAGTTCTGCCTTGGCCCGCACACTTTCTGCAAAGGTAATATGATCCTGCTCTCAAAAGCAAATCCTCCCAAAACTGGATGACAAAACAGGGGTAGGGCTTGAATTTAAATATAGTGAATTGTCTGGTTACTGTAACTGAACGGCAAGCTATTTAAACATTTAAAAAATAATATTATAGTTTTAAGTTATGTTTCTTTCTGATATTTTTTCTGCTGGGCTTTTAAAAAAAACCTCATTTCTTCTATTTTCAATATTATTACGCCCTGATCCTGACAGCTCTGTGTTATAGGTTCTCCCATTAAATGTCCTTCCGTTATATTAAAATCAACAAAATAAAAAATGAAGTGTAATCTTGACTGAAGAAAAAACAAATTAAATGAACCAAAAGCCATATAAATTGATGCCTGCACAGAAAACTAAGAACATCCAGGTCTTTGTACAATATTTTTAAATTAGCAAAAGAGAATAATTAAATCTACAAGATATCACATATCAAAAATTCAAAATACAGAGGGAGCCATTTGAAGTTGCCTCTTTTGCATGGAAGAGTATCCAAAAAATAAAATAAGAGGTTCTTCCAGTGTTTATGCTCATGCTATGTACAATAGAAGAACACACAGTACATTTCCATTGTAAAGACTTATAGCAAATGTATACAATCTCTGACCCATAATACTGTATTTTTCAGATGTAAAGGCCATAAATCATATATAGCTCAATTTGGAAAAAAAAATCTAAAACAAATGGTTTATGAAAAAATACTCATCAACCACAGAGTTGATGAGTAGGCATAATGAATCACTCTTTACTAATTTAATTACAGAACTCATCATTCTGTAATATTGACCCTTTGGAACACAGACAAAAAGAATTGACGTTACAGCCTGAACTATTGCACTGGGCTCTGATTTATTCTGCCATGAAGATTCATTCTAGTCAGACTAAAAGCCCCACATCTAATGTTAAGAGGATGCTTAATATTGCATTTTTCAAACTGAACAAAAGGGTCAGAATGTGCTGTAACTTTAAGGAAAAATGAAATCAATTGGGCTTCTTTTCTAATCTTGGATGTCTTTCCTTTAGTATTATTTTGTCACAATGGTTTCTTGTTGCCAAGACACACTCCAATTTTAAGCAGGAGTAACTCTATCCAAACCAAAACAAATGCAGAGCTCAGATGATACTTATTCCAAAAGATTAAAAAATACATGTAATGCTCTTGGAGAAACACACTTTTTCTCTCTGTTAATTAATATTTGCTGGTCATCTATATACCCAAACTATTTCCTAAATCGGAGAATATTTCATTTTACTTAGGATATTTATTTACTAAATTTATATGTTGCTCACTTCCGCAACAAGATAACTCTGGGAGAGGAGTCATCATGAACCAAACACTGAGCAAGAATGCAGAGAAGATAAGAAGCTGAGAGAAAGAAAGAAAAATCTCACCACTAAACATGCTAGTTTTGTTCTACCATAATGGAGTCAGGGAGGGATGCATTCAGCCACATTTCACAGATAAATATCAAAAATGGTCATATTTTATAGGAGGAGGAATTCAGGCGTTTTATTTACAAGATGTCTTGTATTAAGTAGCTTGTTTCTAAGTTTACTACCCTGTTTCCCCAAAAATAAGACGTACCCCGAAAGTAAGGCATGTCAGAGGTTTTGCAGAATTTGCTAATATAAGGCACCCCCCGAAAATAAGGCGTAGTCAAGTTTATATACGGTACGGAGGAAAAACATACGGTACCATTCAAAGTTGTTCATAGCGGTACCGTAATAAAGTGGCGTCCCCTGCTGGCCTCTTCCATCGCTTTGTACCATCCAGTACAGCAGACACAGTCTGCTGCTGTCTCACTGCCATTACAGTCTCCATTACAGTGCGTAGACTGTAGTTCCTCTGGTGGCCGGAAGCTGCAATAGCGGGAGTATACTGTTGTACCGTATAAGTGCCGTCTTTTATGTGTGAGGGTACCATACTGACAGGTACCTTACCGTAATCAGTGTACCGTACGGTACACTTTCTTTGGGGGTGTCAGCTTTTCTGCCTGTGAATTTGTCTTATTTGAGAAATATAAGGCACCCCCCGAAAATAAGACGTAGCACAACTTTTGGAGCAAAAATTAATATAAGACAGTGTCTTATTTTCGGGGAAACACGGTAGTAGTATTAGTGGCAATAGGAGTGTCAGGTAGTGAGGTAGTTAGGTTACTGGTAGTGAGATAGTTGAGGTCATTAGTGGCAGTAGTAGTGGCAGGCAGTGAGAGTTTGGGACATGGGCGTAGTTTTGGATGATGGGTGGTTGGATGTTAGGATGTGGGTTGTGGGATTTACTTTAGATACAGTTTCTATTCTATTCCCACAGCTTCTATTCTTGAAAATTAGCTGATATTCTCTAAAAATAAAGATACTGGAGAATATATGACTGAACCTTTTCTACTTTTTACAGAACTTTTTACAATTTGGCATATCGAGTTGCTGGGTGAGATCATCCAAGGGCATGGGGTGAGGTATCATCAATATGCAGATGATACCCAGCTTTACATCTCCACCCCTTGTCCAGTCAGTGAAGCAGTGGAAGTGATGTGCCAGTGTCTGGAGGCTGTTGGGGTCAACAGACTCAAACTCAACCCTGATAAGATGGAGTGGCTGTGGGTTTTGCCTCCCAAGGACAACTCCATCTGTCTCTCCATTACCCTGGGGGGGGGGGAAATCACTAACCCCCTCAGAGAGAGTCCGCAACTTGGGCGTCCTCCTTGATCCACAGCTTGCAGTCTGCATTGGTTACCGATCGGTTTCTGGTCACAATTCAAAGTGTTGGTTATGACCTATAAAGCCCTTCATGGCATCGGACCAGAATATCTCCGGGACCGTCTTCTGCCGCACGAATCGCAGCGACCAGTTAGGTCGCACAGAGTTGGCCTTTTCCGGGTCCCGTCGACTAAACAACGTCATTTGACCCTCTGGAACCAACTCCCCCCAGATATCAGAGTTGCCCCCACTCTCCTTGCCTTTCGTAAGCTCCTTAAAACCCACCTCTGTTGTCAGGCATGGGGGAATTGAGATATTCCCTTCCCCCTAGGCTTATAAAATTTATGCATGGTATGTCTGTATGTATGATTGGTTTCTTAAATTGGGGTTTTTTACTTTACTTTTAATATTAGATTTGTTCATATTGTCTTTTTACTGTTGTTAGCCGCCCCGACTCTACGGAGAGGGGCGGCATACAAATCTAATAAATAAATAAATAAATTCAGAATGAGGTACAGGAAGGAATGAGACTTCTGCTCAAACAAGATAGACAGTGATGGTTGCGTAAGGGTTCAACAGTTTGAGAAAGAAGGCTGAAATGAGTAACAACAATATCAGTTCAGTGATAACATGTACAACTATCTTTACTCAAGAGGTAGAAGTCTTTCCAAACTGTAAAAACCACTTTGGGGCGGGGGAGAAAGTCAGACTACACAAAAGAATGAGCAGTTCCCTTTCCAGAAGTCTTTGTCCTCTTTCTAGGAGCCTTTCTTATGAGGCAATTCTGTTTTCTAGAACTCCTTAATCCTTAATCTACTATTGTGAAATCACATTCCTTCCATAGGCCAAGGACTGCAACATCGAAAAAGGCAGCTTAGCAGCCCATGAAATTCAAAACTATATAGTTAAATGTAAAAGGATTTCCCCGTTTCCACATTTTCTAATTCAGGTCTCACAGCAAAAAAAATCATAAGAAATACATAAGAAAATGCCCCCTAGTGGAAGTATTTTAGAAATGTAGCCTCTTAAATAGATAACATCTTGCAGCTTTTTAAAAGAAGGAATTTGCATGGGAAAAGATTATTATGGTATTGTTATCATAACAGCTTATTACCTAATAACTAAGGTAGAAAGAGGCATAAAACTGTTTCTAGTCTTTGTGATGTTTGTACGTGCTTATTAATCAGCCAGTTCCATGATGTATTTGTATTTTTTAATCATTAAGCAAATAGTATTCAAACCCATGTTTTTCCATAAATACTACTAGCGATACTTTTATTTCAAAATGTGCATTTCAAAATCTAGGCTCAAATTTTTTCAGTGCATCTTGGTTAAGTTTCTTAAAATAGAATTGATAATTCAGAGAAATGCAAAAGGTAACAGGGTGCATATTAATGTCACACATTGGCGCATTAAGTTAATTTAAAAGACCCTTGTTGGCACAGTGGTTACAGTGTAATGCTGCAAGCTACTTCTGCTGATCACTGGCTGCCAGAAGTTTGGCACATTGAATCTCAGTAGGCTCGAGGTTGACTCTGCCTTCCATCCTTCCAAGGTAGGTAAAATGAGGACTCAGATTGTTGGGGGCAATATGCTTACTCTCTATAAACCGCTTAGAGAGGATTGTAAAACACTGTGAAGTGGTATATAAATCTAAATGCTATTGCTAATTTGCTTTAAAATGAAAAATGTAGAAAACACAATTACCTAAAGCACAGCTTTTATCTGTGGATGACTTCAGAAAATCTCCTTATATAGGATTAAAAGCCTGTTAGCTTGTACACATCTTAAAACTTCAACTATGGTCAACAATTTAAATTCAACCAGTAGTTCTCTGAGATATATAGCATTCAGAAAGCCTTAGTAATATTTTAAAAATCCATACTTTCTTATTTCTGAGTCAGTGCAAGACAATGCTTCTAATACTTCATTCATGAACAAAATTCTGCCACCAATAATTTCCTAAAGAGATCCAGTTGATCCCAGAGGAATTGCTTTGAATAATTATGGAAATGATGAATTTAAGTTTCATGGCAAGTTTTCCCAGCATATATAGGTTGCAAATTACATAAACTGTTATCATGTCAAATTTAATTCTTTTGATATGGCTTCCCTGCAATTGCTTTTCAATTTTTAAAAAATATTAGATATGTTAATTGGAATAGAATATGTGGTATGAGAAAGAAAGTAATTTTTCTGTTGGTACATTACCAATACAAAACTATGAAAGGATGCTCTAATGTACAGGATTCTAGCTAAGTTTAATTAAAAATAATCATGGAAAGCTTACTGAATGATCTTCCATGAATTTGATATCCATGACCAAATGAGGCATTAATTAAATTTTGCTGATATTCTAGCAGAATTTATATCCATTATTTCCCAGAAAGTAAGCAAAGAAAGAGATAAAGAGAAAAAAGATAAATTTGCTAATTACAACCAATCAGCAGCCAAGGGGAGGCGAAAGAAAGAAAGAAAGAAAGAAAGAAAGAAAGAAAAGACAAAAAGAAAAGAAGAGAAAAACAATATGTTTTGACAATTATCCACAGGCCTCTTGGGCGCTGAAAATTGGTTAAGTACTGGATGATCAGAGGAAGTGAATGTTGTGCTTTGATTCAAACTGGGAAAGAGAAATCAGGAAATTAAAGACAAGTCAGTCTGACATTGCTCCTGGGAATAGCACCTTGAAAACAATAATTCCTAGAATTATTGTTTTCTCAGATGCAACTTTTCTCAATCTATTTTTTTCTTTTTTCTTTAGACAGGTACAGTAATATCTAATTAGAATGGGAGAAAGTATAAATTATAATATATATACCTTTAGCAAAAAATCACCAAGAGACAGGACATTCTGACAAGAAGTTACTTAAATATGACATATTTATCAGGTGGCTGTGCAGCTGTTTGAAAAATACTCCAAAGCATAATCCTCACCAAACCGGAGTAAGATAACATATAAGAACAAAGATTTGATTAAAGGCCTAGTTATGGTCAATAGTCAATGCCATCATGCCAGACATTCTTCTAACTAAGTTAAACCAGCTAGTTTACCTGAACACACTTGTAAGTGGATCATAAATTTCCTAACAAACAGAAAGCAGCAGATGAAGTTAAGCAGAATCACATCAGATATCTGTACAATTCGAGAGAAATCAATGCAAACGACAACGTTCAAGCAATGGCAAGGTGTGGACTCTGTGAGTTTGCTTCAAGACAGCTTTAAATATCTACAACCTGCTCATCTGGGACTTATACCAAGATGCTGTGAGTTTGAGTGATTAATAGACCCTTCACAGAGTCTTTTAATGAATTCTTGGATTCTCGCCTGAAAAGGTCATTAGCTATGTATCGGTGCCTAGTTTTTGATAATGTTCTTTTGCTATTTAACTATTTTATGTTATGAACATTTTTTGACCAATATATTGGTATCTTATACCTTTCCTGCTGTTTGTGTGTGTGGGAACTTATTTCTGGGGTTTCCTTGCAGAACAGATTGTCATTTGCCTGATTCCTTGCGAGACCTCCCCTTATATAGCCATAAGGCATGGCCAAGTGTTCCATAGATCTATTCACACCTCTTTCTCTTCAAATAATCCTGTCTGCTCATAGTTCTGTGCACCCTTTCATCTATAAGTGGCTCTTCATCATCTCCTGAGTCACTCAATAACATCTCTGGAGGTGCCACAGTCTCTGGTTGGCTTTCAGTCTCTAACTCCACATCCTCTCCACTGGCCTAGGATATGAAAACGAACCCATCTTTCAAGCCTCGAAATCCATGATCAGCTGAGCAGGACGTGGATGGGCCACAACAGAATCTGGACATCTGCCTATAAGGCAGTAGTAGGTTGTTACTGGGGAGGGCTAGTTCTTCCTACTGGTCATGTGTCTGCTGCACTGGGTAGAGTCGTGTGGATTAAACATTGGTTGGGTGCTGCTGTGTAGTTAAGATTATTATGGTGAGAGCTGGGTAATGGCTGGGCACTGCAAATCGACTCTAGTGGCATCCTCAGCACTTTAAATGGCTTTAAATGGCTAGTTGGTGGGGGATTCCTGTAGTTGAGCATTTGCCTGATAATCAGTTGAGTTCTCTCTCCAGAAGGAAAAGGGGGGACATGATCGAAACATTTAAATATATTAAAGGGTTAAATAAGGTCCAGGAGGGAAGTGTTTTTAATAGGAAAGTGAACACAAGAACAAGGGGACACAATCTGAAGTTAGTTGGGGGAAAGATCAAAAGCAACATGAGAAAATATTATTTTACTGAAAGAGTAGTAGATCCTTGGAACAAACTTCCAGCAGATGTGGTAGATAAATCCACAGTAACTGAATTTAAACATGCCTGGGATAAACATATATCCATCCTAAGATAAAATACAGAAAATAGTATAAGGGCAGACTAGATGGACCATGAGGTCTTTTTCTGCCGTCAGACTTCTATGTTTCTATGTTTCTATCTTGATCTAACAATTTAGCCAGGAGCTGTAAGTCCCAGTTCTTAGGAGAGCTGGTAAAATTAGCCCTGATAAGAGCTGTTGTACTAAGAAGAGTTGAAACTAATTTAAATTAATTTAGAAATCTGGAAAGGATTACATAGATTAGGACTCAAAGAGGGTGTTAAGACTAGAAATTTGTTAGCATACAGCATGGAAAAAAGGAATGGAATGTTAAGAGAGAGCTAATATGCATATTGGTATGTAAATAAGTATTTGGCAGTTGGAAGATAGAATTCTGGGGGTTCGTATGCTGACTGTTGGTGAATCTGCATCATAGAAAGCAGATGTAGAGAGAAATATACTGTCAAGTTGTTTATTTGTGTAAATATGAAACCAGTTCAATGATAAAAGAAGAAATAAAAGCCTAAGTTTTATATTGGTGTCATTGTATTGTGTACTCAAATATACATTGTAGCACAGTTCTGCTATGAACAGAGTCTGCTGTAAGAAGTGAAGAACATCACTTGAAAAACATAAATAATGTAGAAATCCAACAAAATTGAAGCTGAAAGTGAAAGCCCAAATATCTGAAATCCTAGGAATTGGTTCAGCCTTGTCTATCCTCTTGAAGGATCAGTCAGACTGGGGTCCTAAGGTGCATCTAAGCAAGTATTCAAATTGACTGACTTAATCATGATTGGATGAGGAACTCCCATGGTGAAGGCTGGTTCCACCATAGGATGGAGAAAGCTCCAATGAGTTCAATGGTGATAGATAGGTATTCCATGTGATGAAAGCCCCTTCTGTCAATTTTCATGCAGAGTAGAATCTGTGCAGTTTTTGCCTTAAATTCATATAGAGATGAGCTCTGAGCTCAACAGTTTAAAGCAACTAGAAAAAGGGCTTAAAATTTCTAAATGAGTAATATACACTGCTCAAAAAAAATAATGGAACACTTAAACCACACAATATAACTCCAAGTAAACCAAACTTCTGTGACATGAAGCTTTCCACTTAGGAAGCAACACTGATTAATTCCATTTGCTGTTGTGCACATTCAACTTTGTACAGAACAAAGTATTCAATAAGAATATTTCATTCATTCAGATCTAGGGTGTGTGATTTGAGTGTTCCCTTTATTTTTTTGAGTAGTATAATTTAATTCAGGGGTGGGTTCCACATACGTTCGGCACCAGTTCCCCATTGCAATGTTTGCGCACGTCCCCTCATGCAAATTAACTTCTGTACATGTTCAGAAGATGGTTACAGCCTGAAACACAGCTGAAGAGCTGATCAGCTGTGCCTTGAGTGAAGAAATAAAGGTCGGTATTAACCTGGGAGTGGACAGGAGGGCTTTTTTCAAAGCAGAGGATGAGGTGAAGCTATCCAAACAGAGAAAAAAGCACCAAAAAATCCCAAAAAATATGGCATGCACATACTGGCACATGCAAAGGAGATGAACTCACTTAAGAATATTTTATATCAGTATCTTAGATTTGTTTAATATAATCCTTTGCACGAGTTATATTCTCATGTTTTACTACTTACTTTTAGCATATTATACTGCATTTTAACTTATTATTTATTCAAATTCCCTCTATTTTAGCCAATTTTATTGTATTTTAACCAGTCACAGTTTTATGACAACCAATGTGGTCCTTTTCCTCGCTTTGATATGGTCGATTGACTAATCAAAAAAAGTTGATATTGATTGATATTGATACTGGCACAGACCAAACTGGATCCGTGATGCCATCTTCACATCACCAGGAGGTCACTAATGGTTTGGGCAATCTTGTCCAAACCAGGAGGAACCCTGGTTTGATTATACCTTAGTATACGAGGAAATATAGAACTATAAATATAAATATATGGGATATTGGAATAAGAACCAAATTGTTATTCCAGTTCTAGGGCTGGGAATATTCTTCTTCTTCCTCACTAATCCCCTCCTCCCATAAAGCGAAAACTCTTTTCTGATTTATAATGTGAATCATCCCAAAGCAAAGGCAAACTTGGCTTTCAGTTGGAAAAGAGATGATAGGTTCACTGAATAATCTCACATGTATTTGTGCTTTCTTAAGGATTAGTTTGATATTTAAAAGTAATTTAAGGTCCTAGACAGTTTGAACATATATCAATTCATACAGCATTAAACCATTCATTCATCATATTCTCCTGAAAACATAATCCAATTTTGAGACCATCCCTCCATACCCTACTCTCTTCAGAAGGTAAAAGGATTCAGAACTGTCTGTGTTTGCAGAGCTAGTTAACAACAAGACAAGGAAATATTTCAGTTGCTTGAACTGCAATCCAAACCCCATTTATGAAACGTATGACTTGAAGATACATTTTAAGCAGAACAAATTTTTCCTGTTCTGTTTGTAATATATCCTATGTACCAGTTTTAGTTTTGGAAAATAATTTCCTCCATTGTGCTTCCACTACAAATTCTGCCCAAGGAAATGGAACAAGGGGGAGAAGAGAGAAAGACAGAATGAATAATTCTGGTTGCAATCATAACCACACTTAATATATTTGCAACTCCTATGCATATCAAAGCTTTACTGAAACTGCTCATTTCAGGGGGAAATGCAGCCCAGGGGGAAATAAAATCAACTTTCCATGCTTTATTATTCTTGTCCTCATCTGACATAAAAATCATCATCGGTTTATTGGTTGATATTTTCAGAGCAATTTGTCAAAAAAAAAAAGCAGAGAAGTCATTAATCATTTCCTGTGATTAAACAAAAGGGAAAAAAATGATATATGTTTAACCCACACTGAAAACTTTTAGATATTTTTAAAAACATTCTTTGGCGAGGGGGGAACTCAAACACATGCTAAACACAAAGTTTTATGATGTAACAAGAGCTTGTTGAAACAATAGCTTTTTTTTTTTTGTAGCCGTACACCCTAGAAATCAAAACCATAAGATAATTACCAAAGGGAATGGGGATCCTTTGTAATATCCCTCAGATCTTTCCGGTTATTGCTCTCTCAACAAGACTGCTGAGCTAGTGACCTATTTGGCGGATATAGAAACCCAAGCATTATAACATTGGAGTTTTCTAATACAGAAAGCAGATTCTTCCTGGGGAGGCTTCAAGGTCCCTAAGCTGGCAATAACTCCATAAACAGAGGGGGAAATGTGTAAAGGGGCCTGCTGGGGACGAGGGAAAAAGGTTCAGCATATAACTTTTTCCCTTTTGAGCTGCCAACCTGAACAGTTAGGGAGTTTTACTACTCCATGGGAAGTAGGAAGAATGAGCCAAAAAGCTTGACAATTGGAAAGGGCCAGGAATGAAAACGAAGGGAGAAATTAAAACCAAGTAATGAAGTTTCCAGTTAGACCTTTCTAACCCAAATCTGGAAAGCAAGCAGGAAAAATGATAATGGGCTGGCACTTTATATAGAAAAGGTTTCAAGTTCTACACAAAACTAATCTTGAGTTGCAACTGCCTTTCTTTAAATGAGAGTCAAACCTTTGTTTGTTTTGGAGATAGACTAATTTTCTGTTTATGGAAATGAATTTAAGAAAATGTGAATCATGTTATGTAGAATTGACCAGGAATCTTTCTTTGCCCTACCTAGAAATGACAGAATTGAATAGATTTTTTTGCATGCCAATATTTTTTATTAGATTGTAGGCAGTTCAAAAAATCAGTTACATTTTGCTTTCAGACTTGCACAACACTGCTAATTTGCCAACCCTAATGATGCCTGTATGGACAAACTGCTGCTCCCAGTCCTCAATCTGATAATACCTTATCATGTTTTATTTCAATTAATTCCAATTCTTTGTCAATATTACATAAAGAGGATGAATTAATAGTCCATAATTTAAGAATTTGTAATGAATATACAGACTGTATATATTGAATATATTGCTGACATGTATATATTATCTCTTGCATTTTTTTCCAGAAAGGAAACTTACAAATTTTCATAACTAGAAATTCATATGGAGAAAGGACTACTATGTCCTGTTTATCATGCTAAACTGATATGGTCAGGTAGTCCTTGACTTAAAACAGGTCATTTAATGATTATTTGAAGTTACAGAAGCATTGAAAAAAATGACTTATGACCATTTTTCTTACTGATGATCATTGCACCATTCCGGTGGCCACATGAACAAAATTTGGACGCTTGGCAACTGGATCTTATTTATTTATTTATTTATTTATTTATTTATTTATTTATTTATTCATTCATTCATTCATTCATTCATTCAATTTTTATGCCGCCCTTCTCCTTAGACTCAGGGCGACTTACAACATGTTAGCAATAGCACTTTTTAACAGAGCCAGCCTATTGCCCCCACAATCCGGGTCCTCATTTTACTCACCTCGGAAGGATGGAAGGCTGAGTCAACCTTGAGCCGGTGATGAGATTTGAACAGCTGACCTTCAGATCTACAGTCAGCTTCAGTGGCCTGCAGTACTGTACTCTACCTGCTGCGCCACCCGGCTCTATTTATGATGGTTGCAGTATCCTGGGATCATGCAATTTGCAACCTTCCAACACACAAAGTCAAAGGGGAAGCCAGATTCATTTAAGAACCGTGTTACTAGTTTTGTGAAACATTGTGACTATTGATAACTGGTAACACACTTGTTAAATGAATCTGGCTTCCCCAAGTAACAGTTTACTTAACAATTGTGGCAAGAAAGGTAATAAAATGGGACAAAACCCACTTAAGAAATGTCTTACTTAGCAACAGAAATGTTGGGCTCAATTGTGGTCCTAAGTCGAGGCTTAGTTAATAGTGTCGTCCATTATACAACCTTTCAATAAAACTGTTAAAACAATATGGCTATTCTCCAAATACCCCAGTCTCCGTGCAATTATAGTATGTGGTAAAAGCACTGTGATTTGTAAAGACAACTTGTTAGTAAATATTTCAAAAATGTTGCCTTTGTGCCACTGGATCTTTCGGCATGTTTCATCCCCCAAGTGATACCAAAAGTTGAATTTTAGGAGCAAACTTTGGACAAATCAACTTGTAATAGAAATCCACATATTGTCAGTTCATAAGATTGACAGTTCGTAACAATCATAGCACCAGATCATGTTTATTAAAAAAATACATTCATGCTCAGTAGCTGAGATATAATACTAACATATGCCCATAAACTATATGGGTTTTTTCCCTACATTTTATATTAATATAGAAGGCCCATATGAAGCATTAAAAAAGTTAGTCAGATGATTTAATCTTGTGCAAAAAGAGAGAAACAAAGAAACCAAGATTCCTAAAGCAGTTTTCTTTGAATAAAGAATAATATTGTAAATAATTCTCCATCAAGCTACATCTCATTTACTTTATGATAATGACTGCAGTAGTAGAAAGAAGGAGATATAAGGAGATATAATATGTTATTTGCAAAAAGGACAACTTCAAATGCCTAAGCTGATATATATTAATTTTATGAGACATTGTTAGTCATAGTCTAAAGCAGTTATATAAATGCATCAGTATAAAAAGCATTAAACACAATCCCAGTGTCTTTTCATGAATATGCTTAGAGACAGAATCACCAATTGTGCTAAACAGATACCAACAAAAATACCTGGCATTGCAAAATAGACACATTATTAGCAATTGGGCATGCCAAAATGCCTGCCTATTTATGTTCATAAAGGTGGATCAAATGCATTCTGTCCATATTTGAAATAAGATTTTCTCTTGAACCAGTTTTAGATAAAAGGCATTGATGAAATAGTTAAGTTAATCGCAACTATATCCAATAATACATTTCTCTATTTCAAAAAAGGTGTTAACTCTTTGCACTTAACAAATTCATTTTTGGTCATAGGAATTCTCTTCCTGCTGACAGTTGCATAATGTTTTAAAGTACTGTAATATTTATAGTAATAAACTGTCAAAAATAAATTCCCTATTACTTAGCTGATATCGAGATAAGGAGGGATTCTGATCTAGAGCCAAGGGCCTGAAAGACTTGCTTGTTTTCATCTTATTGAACCTCTGTCATGTGCATGATTTCAACATCCATGTTCCATGTTCTTTTAAATTCCACTAAAAGCCACAAACATCACAAGATTGCAGCATGACACATTTAAATATGAACAACTATCTTGCTTACATTTTGATGTTACAATGCCATGTGATAACACATGATTAGGATCCAGGTAGGATATACAGAATAGAATTTCAAGATTCTGAGATTTACCTTTGTCTAGAGAGGGATAGTAAAACCAGAAGTGCTACAGTACAGATAGCAATAAAGTGTGAACATGTATTTTAGAATAGAATAGAATTCTTTATTGGCCAAGTGTGATTGGACACACAAGGAATTTGTCTTGGTGCATATGCTCTCAGTGTACATAAAAGAAAATATAGATTTGTCAAGAGTCATGTGGTACAACACTTAATGATTGTCATAGGGGTCAAATAAGCAATGAAGAAACATTCAATATTAATAAATATCTTAAATCTTAAAAAATACATGTTCTTTAACTTCACAGGACCCTGAAGACATAAAGCTTCACATATGTGTAAACTTCTTAGAATAATGGCTGCAATTATAATAATTGTTCAAATCTTCCTTCCACGTATACTTCCCCCAGGGTGGGTTCCTTTTATCTTTTCCTACCGGTGCGCATTGCTACGTTTATCCCCTTGCACAATTTTACTTCTGCACATGCTCAGAGGGACGATTTTATTTCTGCACATGCTCATACAAGCCAAAAAAATCACCAAAATTTGCAAAAACAATATGGCAGTACGCATAGACTGGCACAGGTAGTACTGGAGCTATCATGCCAAAATTGCATCATTGGTGGGCTACTACCGGCGTGTCCACACTGGACTGCAAGAGTAGGAACCCACTCTTGCTCCCCCACCAAAAAAAGAACATGAATATAGAACATTCCTCCTCACAGGAAGAAATCTTATATGCAGTCTTGCTCAATGCTGTACCTTATCAGCTAGAGTTTCTACCAATTGTAGAAATCCCATTGTAATTTCTTCAGGTGACATTTGTATAAGGTGCCCCCAGACATAGCTGCACATGCGTGTACCCACAAAGACAATAAAATTACAGTTCAATACGGTTCAAAAAAAGAGCAAAGCTAGAAGAAAAGGAATGGAACTGTTTAGCCTCACCCCTCCCCTTCTGTTTACAGAAAGGACGGACTCAGAAAAGATTTTGTGCTCGGCTGCAAGCCCAAGAATTCATTGGATGTGTTCAAGCAGAGGCCAAAGAGCCATCTGTCTCAGATGCTTTAATTTGGATTCTTTCACTGAATAGGGGTTTGGGACTCAATGGTCCCTTCCAAGTATATAATTCTAGACTGAGTTTCTATGGTAAATATGATTATAATTTATGTTTACTGCAGTTTAAATAATACATAGACCACTTTGCATTAAATGAAATCACAATTAATCCTGTCACGCAACAGGCTGGTTTTCATGCATCCCTCATTCTTCTCTTCTTATAAAGAAGTAATGTCTACAATGCATTCTTCATTCTCAGGGACTGAGAATCCCTGATTTTGCAGAGCTCTTATTTGTAAGAGTGCCTTCACGGATAAGAAATTGTCATCTGCAACAGCTCTATAGCTGGAGGGAAATGAGATGACAGGACAACTAGCATATTTAAGACTTTGAGGAAAACCTATCTGTCATTTAGCTAAATATGGCATATTATTTTAATAATAACACAACAAAATCCGTTATTAATTACCAAGGGATCAAATATTCGCTAATATTCCACCAATAGTAATACCTCTGCAAAAGGGTAGAGATTGGTATTAAAATATTTTTTTCTGAACATGTAATCATTTATTTGTTTAGGGTAGAGAATGCAAGACATTAAAAGTGGTACAGTAAGTATGGCGTTCTTTTCTAGGGTAAAAAGCAAACTTATGGTTGCAGAACCCTTGGAAGACACATAGGTTGGGAAGATTGGAACATATCTAATTTCCTCTTAAATAAAAAAATAATTCTTTATTATTATACCGTAATTTATAACCAATATGTGATCTGCTATCTTTATCCAATTACAGTGGTACCTCTACTTAAGAACTTAATTCATTTCATGACCAGGTTCTTAAGTCAAAAAGTTTGTAAGTAGAAGCAGTTTTTCTCATGAGAATTAACGTAAAAGCAAATAGAGTGTTCCCTCGCTTTTCACGGGGATGCGTTTCGAGACCGCCCGCAAAAGTCGAATTTCCGCGAAGTAGAGATGCGGAAGTAAAAACACTATTTTTGGCTATGAACAGTATCACAAGCCTTCCCTTAACACTTTAAACCCCTAAATTACAATTTCCCATTCCCTTAGCAACCATGTTTATTTATTAAAGTTTATTTTAAAAAATATTTATTAAAGGCGGACGAAGGTTTGGTGATGACATATGATGTCATCGGGCGGGGAAAATCATGGTATAGGGGAAAAAACCGTGAAGTATTTTTTAATTAATATTTTTGAAAAACCGTGGTATAGACTTTTCGCGAAGTTCGAACCCGCGAAAATCGAGGGAACACTGTAATGCGTGCAATCCCATTAGGAAAGAAATAAAAGCTTGGAATTTGGGTGGGAGGAGGAAGAGGAGGATGAGGACAGTTGCTGCCCAGAGTGAAGGGAGCATTTCTTTTCTCGCACTGGCAGAGGTTTATTTCCTCTCCAAGCGCTCAGTGAAAGGAAAATGCTCCCTTCGCTCTGGACTGCCAAAGCCTTCTTAAGCGCCACCGAAAGGCTCCTCTAGCAGCCCAGAAAAGCCCGAGATGGGGGGATTAAAGGGGGAATGGCAAGTAACTGGCCGGGCCTTTGTGCCGATCTCAAATTTCCTGGGAAATTTCTCTGGTCTCGGGTTCTTAAGTAGAAAATGATTCTTAAGAAGAGGCAAAAAAATCTTGAACACCCAGTTCTTATCTAGAAAAGTTCTTAAGTAGAGGCGTTCTTAAGTAGAGGTATCACTGTATATTAAATCATTAATCTTATATTCAAGCTATCACACCCATTGTCTAATTTTACCATTAAAGAATTGATAAAACATTAACAGAGTACATGCTTAAAAATTTACATTTTTCCATCTAAGCAGTATATTTTGTTGGTTAAAGATGGGTGAATAAATCAGACTACTGACATGATATAATGATAACGTCTCCTTGAGGTCAAACTCATCTTCTGATACTTTTATGGGCATGGCAACTAGTTAGCTTTCTTGGTAATGGCACAGAATGCTTTGCCAGTGAAAACACTGATATTATTGCTAGCCTTTAAGATTTTTTTTTTCTGATATACTAAGATAGACAGATAGTCACCTTTTAATAGCTTATCAAGTTGCATAGCTGCACAAAGGACAAGGAAGGATAAGTGATGCATGGCAGCTCATGATACTCTTAAGTTACAACATGCAGGCTGTTTTTAATTAAGATATTAAATATCATATATCCCGTTTTCTACTTAACACAGAAGACTAGCTACAGAAAAATTGTTTGCTGAAATATTTGGGTAATGGATCAGTCGCTGTAATGTGGTTTAAGATATAACTGGAATCACCCTTCTGTCTCTCTCTGTCTCTGTCTCTCTCTCTCCCCCTAATATGACAGAGAAACAATACCATGGAAATAAATTAAAGAGCTAATTTGTATTGTCTATTCTCAATGTACATGTAAATAGTCTTAAAAAAGCAAGTTCTTTGATACAATATAAGACATCTTTACACATTGATCTATTAGAATCTCTATATCTAATCTCAGTGGGAAAGATGTGAGATGAGATTTAACAATTGATTCCAAATGAAATTTATCCTGTTGGAAATTTCTGCTGCCAGGGGAAAAAAGCAATCAAAAGAGAAAACACACTGAGGTGGTCTAAATCTTTCCAAAAGTTAGTCTGAAATATCAACATTATGAAAAAATTATCAGAAACCAAATAGGTTTCAACTACGTAGGAAGCTTGAACAATGAGGCAAAAAAAATCACTGATTTTTTTTTGCAATTTAGAGATTTCAGCTAGGCCAAGTGTGCAGTACACAGATACTGTATATCAATTACAATTTTACAAATATGATATAAGAAAAGCTTAGGCTAAGTTAGGCATGCTAGTACTTCAGTTTAAAGGTTTTGCAATCTCTGTACATTCACAAGATGTTAGATATGGATAAGACAAATTATACACAATACAACTTACACATTTTTTTAAAAAAAAATTAAAATTCTTATTTGAGCAGTCAGCAGTATCCATCATCAGCTAATTTACAGGAATGAGATGCTCCTGGCAGAGTAAATGACATTTTAAAGAATAGTTATGGAGACCCATAACAAGAGAAAGTATATTTTCACATTAGTAAAAGGAGACAGCTCATATTAAATAAGCATATGTCTTTATATCAAGGAAGCCTATAAGCCTAGCAACAGTGACACAAATAGAGACTGAGTTCTATTTAGTCTTGGCATGTTTACTTACTTACTTGCTTACTTACTTATTCAATTTTTATGCCGCCCTTCTCCTTAGACTCAGGGCGGCTTACAAAACGTTAGCAATAGCACTTTTTAACAGAGCCAGCATATTGCTCCCACAACCTGGGTCCTCATTTTACCCACCTCGGAAGGATGGAAGGCTGAGTCAACCTTGAGCCAGTGATGAGATTTGAACCGCTGACCTACAGTCAGCTTCAGTGCCCTGCAGTACAGCACTCCACCTGCTGCGCCACCCCGGCTACTTGTTAAACATATATAGCCTGAATAAATACATACATACAATATTGGTAGATCTTTCTAGCAATAAAGCAAAACATACAAATATATTTATAAATTAATTAATATATTTTATAATTTATATATATATATATATATATATATATATATATATATATATATATATATTGCTCAAAACACTCAAATAACACATCCTAGATGTGAAAGAATGAAATATTTTCATTGAATACTTGTACAAAGTTGAATGTGCACAACAGCATGTGACATTGACTGTCAATCAGTGTTGCTTCCTAAGTGGACAGTTTGATTTCACAGAAGTTTGATTTACTTGGAGTTATATTGTGTTGTTTAAGTGTTCCCTTTATTTTTTGGTAGAGGCATTCTTAGGTAGAGTATCACTGTATAAGATGCATTGTAATTATCAGCCCCTTTTAGGGAGGAAAAAGGTGCATCCTATACTGTACACTGAAAAATACGGTACCTTTGATTTAATAAATTTATTTATTCTTATTACAGTACATTTTAAGGAAAACAATGACTTGGGTACTGGAATAAACTACCAATCAAAATGTGCTTTTATCCCATCAATAGAAAATCCCAGTTAGAGATTTTCTGAAAAATCATTCAGAGCCCACTCACCAAAAAAATAGTGTTTTTATTATAAACTTTTTCATAATTTGATCATTTTGGTGTAGATCCAGTGTAGATTTGGCAAAGGCACTGATTTCTCCCTATCTTTCCCTTTAAAAATTTCAACTGTATTTAATGAAAACGCAGCAAAGTAGGGAAAATTTGTAAAAACATTTAAGGATTAAAAAGGAGCCTTTCAAATGACATTCGGTATAAAAAGCTCTCAACTCATTCGTCTCTGCAACTATCCTCCAGATGTAGTTTTTTTAGAAACAATATTACCCCGAATAGAGAGGAGACACAGTTCAGTAAACTGACACCTCCCTTGTCTTAATAGCAGACCCTTTCCCTCCCAATTGTAACCAGAGGAGTTTTTCAGCTTTTTCTCTAAGCAAAGGAAATAGAAACAATTTCAGTTTAATCTCAAGAATGGAATGGAATGAAAAATAGGGGGGAGAACAGACTAGTCCAGACAGAGAACAAACTTGCATGTAATTGGAAATAAATCTTATTTCAAAAACTAAAGCAAATCCCATCCTCAAAATATTTCTCATCTTGCCTCTTTAATTCCTAACCTCTTGTGTCTTTTATTTTGTAAATCTGAGAGCAAGAGCCTATTGTTTAGGGAAGGGGATGCAGACACAATGGGAGCTTCTTTGATTTCAGTGTGAAGTATAAAAGTTTTCAATTAAAAATTATACATTATACTGTAAAGCAGAATCATGCATAACCTCAAACTTATTTTCTTTGTCTTTTAAGCAAAAGCACAGAACTAGTATTACTAACTCTTCACAAAAATGCTCCACAAAAGATACAGCAAATAGAATAGAATTCTTTATTGGCCAAGTGTGATTGGACACACAAACTATTTGTCTTTGTTGTACACGTTCTCGTTGTACATAACAAATAAAAAGATACAACACTTAATGATAGTCAAGGTTATTAATAAGCTATCAAATCGTACTAGGAAATAAGTAAAAACAATATAAAATGAATCATACAAGCACATAGTTATAGTAATAACTGAAAAGAGATAGATACTAGTAAGGAAGAGAAGAATCAAAGTAATACAGTCGTAATAAATTATTTGACAGTTTTGTGGGAATTAATTGCTAAGCAGAGTGATGGCATTTGGAAAAAAAACCCTGTCCTTTTGTCTAGTTGTGCTGGTGTGCAGTGCTGTATGGTGTAGAAGTTGAAACAATTTATGTCCAGGATGTGAGAGGTCTGTGGATATTTTCACAGCCCCCTTTTGACTCCTGCAGTATACAGATGCTCAATGGAAGATGGGTTGGTATCAATTAATATTTCTGCAGTTCTAAGTCTGTGTTTGTCTTGTTAACTATAAAGTATCTTTTATATCTTTTATAAAACTATAGAATATGCAATAGAAATAGTTAAATAACTATTCGGTGGTATTTAATTGTTTTTAGTCTGGCAACATCTGGCAACTCCAAATGTCAACCAACAAATGCTCTCTCCTGCACATTGGCAAAAAGAATCAGAACACCAAATACCAAATACAAGCTGAATAAACAAGACCTTGCAGATGACCCTCCCTTTGTCAAAGATCTTGGAATACTCATATCAAATGACCTAAGTGCCAAAGCCCATTGAAACAGTCTACGGAGAGGGGTGGCATACAAATCTAATAAATAATAATAATAATAATAACATCGCCAAAAAGGCTTCAATAGTTGTTAACCTAATCTTACATAGCTTCTTCTACAGTAATATCATACTACTATCATACTACTAACCAGAGCATACAAAACATTCGCCAGACTTTCCTTGACTACAGCTCAACTGTCTGGCAATGCATATTGGGTATAAATACATTAGAAAGAGTCCAGAGATACTTTACTAGAAGAGCCCTCCAATGTTCTCCTTATAACACAATATCTTACGCAACCAGACTTGAAATTCTGGGCTTAGAAGGCTTAGAACTACGTACGTCGCCTTCAGCACGACCTAAGCATAGCTCATAAAATTATCTGCTACAGCATCCTACCTGTCAATGACTACTTCAGCTTCAACCAAAACAATATACAAGCACACAACAGATACAAACTCAAAGTGAACCGCTTCAAACTTGACTTTAGAAAATACGACTTTAGCAACAGAGTGGTTAATGCCTGGAACTCACTACTTGACTCTGTGGTTTCGTCACCACATGCCCTCATCACCTCGAGGGCATGAGGTCAGTCACTCATGCCCTCATCACCTCGAGGTTCGACTACTGTAATGCTCTCTACATGGGGCTACCTTTGAAAAGTGTTCGGAAACTTCAGATCGTGCAGAATGCAGCTGCGAGAGCAGTCATGGGCTTACCTAGGTATGCCCATGTTTCACCATCACTCCGCAGTCTGCATTGGCTGCCGATCAGTTTCCGGTCACAATTCAAAGTGTTGGTTATGACCTTTAAAGCCCTTCATGGCACTGGACCAGAATATCTCCGAGACCGCCTGCTGCCGCACGAATCCCAGCGACCGATTAGGTCCCACAGAGTGGGCCTTCTCCGGGTCCCGTCAACTAAACAATGTCGGTTGGCGGGCCCCAGGGGAAGAGCCTTCTCTGTGGCGGCACCGGCCCTCTGGAACCAACTCCCCCCGGAGATTAGGACTGCCCCTACTCTTCCTGCCTTCTGAAAACTCCTTAAAACCCACCTTTGCCGTCAGGCATGGGGGAACTGAAACATCTTCCCCTGGGCATGTTTAATTTATATATGGTATGCCTGAGTGTATGTCTGTTAGTATATGGGGTCTTTTTTAAATCGTTAAATATTTTAAATCTGTTTAGATTATTTATGATTTGTTTCCACGTGTTGTGAGCCGCCCCGAGTCTTCGGAGAGGGGCGGCATACAAATCTAAGTAATAAAATAAATAAATAAATAAATATTGCAAACAGGTACTTGACAAAAAAGAAACGAATAAATAAATAAATAAAAATAAGATAATATAAGAATCCTGTATGTGCAGAAAAAAATGCATGTCTATTCTTTTCTCCCATAAGGAACTTATAAGTGAGCATATATGTTTCAACAACAGCAATAGTAAATCTATTAATTTATGGGAAATCATGTAGGAAATTACATTGCTTTCACAGCCAGATATGTGTATATGCCCCTAGAATTTAGGTAGAAAATTTCCAAGAAACTAATAATTAAAAATTGTATGTAAACCTGTTAATGTATGAGTAGAGTAATCCTTGTTTACCAAGGTTGTACACACACAGAAACGTTTAGATTGAGGTTAGTTGTGAATACTAAACTTCACAGAACTATACTAACTTGAATTAAAGTTTACTTTGAGAAATAGCATATTTGGATAAACAGTGTAACATCATACACATAATAAGTCAGAATAACAATCCAAATATTACCAAGCTTTCTACCAGCTGTCTTTGTCATAATCAGTACACAAAGATATCAAGCCTAAACACATTTTAGCTATAATACATGACTACAAAGAGAGAGATTGCAGAGACACTGCAGAGCATATCTAACAGTGAGTAGCCATAAACAGTGAGTAGCTTAGACAAAGAAGAAACAAAGAGACACTCCAGATAAATAAGTTGTGAACTCTAGCTCTCTCTTGTGGCAGTCTGCAACACCTCAGCTAAACAAACATAGTTCGGTTAAGATATTTATATATATATATACTGTATATTAACACACATTGTTAGTTTATATATTGCCAACTCAACCGTTATACAAAGTCCTACCAAAGCCTTTGTTTGGCTTAATGCAGAATACCAAAATGTTCAATCATTGTTCCCAAACCAAAGGAAAACAAAATTCCAACTCTATACTCTTCAATAACATTATTTTATGCTCCAAATTATTTTAAAAGATGTGGTTCTGAACTGCTAAGGTTTAAAAGTCAGTTTGTATTATTTGGAATTCTGGACCTGCCAATCCTTGTTATGTCTGAAGGTAAATAATCAATACAGGAAGGAAGAAGAGAAAAAGACAAGGAAGTTTCTGAAAATGCCCAGTTGGCTGCCAGATGTCCACTCTAATGGAATGCCCATTGTTTTCCTGGATATATTCTTCATCTGCTCTTCATCATGAGTCTTTTCATGAATATCCCATTATTTTCCTTCACTTTACGGTCCCACCAACTCAGCTTGCTCCCTGCCCTTCAATTAGTGCCTTCATTAAATGCATTAAAAAAAATATGTCTTCTTTTGCTTCTCTTCATTTTACATTCTTATTTTTGTAATTGTGAGCAACTTATTTCACTTTCACTCAAGCCTTTTTGACCTGCTATTCTCAGTGAATGGAACTAGTGTTCATTTATCAGTCTTAAATTCTTTTTCTGGTGCCCTCTCACTAAATCATAAATCTATTTGTTAAAAACTTGTAAAGTTCCTATTCCTTGTGATTGGCAAATAGTAATTGGAGCCATGTTTTATTCCTGAATATAGTGCTCCAAAATAATACATTTAAATAATTATTTATTTCTATTTTGCAGCATTCCATACTCTTGACAAGAATTCCAGTTGAGAAATATTCTATGTGAATTTATCATTCCATATTATTCTACTGAACAAGGGGTACCTCAGAAGCCATAGTACTATTACCTTTCTTACACCTGAAAGCTGCCTATTCAGCTGACAGTCTCTTTTAGCCTTTTCACAGTAACCCACGAAAGAAGATGTACAAGGTTATCTAATGTGTTTGCATTTAAATCATATCATCAAATGAAAAATACAGAAATAAGGGTTTCATGAACTTTTTGTCCATGCAAAAGGATTCTCGAAGAATGATATAGAATATTTGGATCAGTGAAAATGCAATTTACCAGACATTCCATAATCACCTCAGTTTTGTACTGCTTACTTCCATAAGTAAATGACAGAATTATTGGCATTCATATACAGTTAATCTAAATCTTTTGAGTATGTAGATTTCTTAAGTGAATAATATTATAGTACTGTTTCTTTATATGAAAACGTAAGCTGAACCCACAGAATATAGGACAGCCCTTTCCATCAATCTACAGTGTAAATATATTCCAATTTATAAAAGATAATTGTAGCTTTGCTAGAAGATTTTAAATTGTCTCAATCCCAAAGGGGTTGCAAAAGCCACATGGACATACACTTGCTCACCCCTAAATATATGTCTTATCTATTTTGAATTTTGATCAGATGATATTACCCATCACAGAATAGGGTGTGCTCTAATCAGACCTGTCTCTTGTTAAAATGTTTTAATTTGAATTGCATTTAACATTAACGATCAGTCTTCCCCACCTGATGCTCTCCAGATGTTTGACCTGCAATTCCTATCACTGCTAAACAATACATCAAGTTGCTTTTTCATTTCATTCCAACATAAATATTTTTAATGAATATAAATTGCTCTTTGCTAATTAGCATACAGATTGTACTACTTTACTATGAATTAAAAATGTCCCAACACACAGCTCTTAAAAAGTATTTTAAATCTTTCATGCCATATAATCTATAACAGTCCATCTTTTCCCCCTGCTCTGTGATTGACAAAGGTAGAGTTATCATGAAAAATTTTCCCCTTAGAGTGAATTGTTTTAAAGCAGCTCATACAACAAATCTTTCAAAACAATGGGAAGAAATGGAAATAGTGACATTGTCTCTAGGAGAGCAACTATATAATATTAATAAATACTGTACATAACAAACATTATGAATTCTCTTCTTCCCCACATCCTCAAAGTTTTCTATTAAAGTACATTGAATAATTAATGAAAAGTCGAGGAATAGAAAATCTGGCCCTAACCCAAATCAAATGGAACAGGAGAAAGAAATCTACATGCAGTACAGAAAAATTGAGGAAGACTGATGAGGCTGTGGAGAAAAGAGAGGGTTAAGAAAGAGAAATGTGTATTTTTCCAAAAAGTAATATCTTACCACTTTCATTCTTCTCTATTACATCCACCACTTCGCCGGCCTGCAGGCTGATCTCAGAGTTCTCCTGTTTCTCATAGTTAGATACCACCACATACTGCTCCAGGATCATAGGTTCAGAGCTAGCGTCAGCACCTGGAGAAGGGAAAAAGCAAGCTGTGAGCCAGCTTCCAGCCATGGCTCCTAGAGAGTCACCTCTGTCCATCCGACTCAGGATAGGCTGACTTGTCACCAAGGCCAAGCCAATCAGAACACAACTGGGGCTCACAGCGTATCCCCAAATGGCTGGCCATAAAGGAGTAGTTTCCTCTGGCCCACAGCTTAACAGAACAGAGGAACATTGGAGGACGACTGAGGGAGGGACAAAAAACAAAGCGAAACAGAGCAAAAGTGTTTAACACAACAGCATAATGCAGACATTAAAATGCAGGCTGGAGTTTGAAAATAAACCTCTTTCCAACATGGTGCCACACCATTCAGAGAGAAAAATCCATCCCAATCAGAGGCAACATAAAAGGACAAGGAAAAAAACAGAAAAAGGAAATCCAGGGCTTCTCCGATAAAATGGGGTAAAAAAAAACCCCAGAACGGTCTAGTCCGCAATTTCTTCCCCTTATAGACTGAGCTCCTGCTCACGTTTTACAGGCTTGAGACAGGCAAGAGGGTTGTGGACGCCAATCATATTTGCCTCTCGCTGCAGCCCTTAAATAGAAAACACATGAGCAATGTTGAAAAAGGGAGGAGGGAACGGAGGAAGGGAAGAGGGGAGGGTGCAATGGTCTGTTTACTTGAAACAGAAGAGTTATAGCACAGAATCGTGCTTACACAGCCCCCCTCCTGCTCCACTGTTCACCTTCTTCTAAACAGAAGTGTCCCTTTAAAGTAAACTGCATAGCAAATCTCTCGCTACAACTCTACCATTGCAAAGTGCTGGCAAAACCTGCTCACTTATTTTTCCACCACCTCTTTCAACTCCTAAGTCTCCCTCACTTTGCTTCATTATTTTATTATGCATCGTTTTTGTTACATTTTCCCCAAGTTGATTATAGGAAACAAATAATAAACATATTCCTCTACTATGGTCGTTTTTTAAAATACAAAATTGCTTTCCACAGTAAGTTGCAGCAGAAACATGCGTGCCCTTTGCTCATCAGTCACTCAGAACATAAACACGGGCTTAGCCCGCCCACTCCTGAACACCCACAGGAAAATTGACTCTTATACACTGCCCTTTGGCGCCTGCAAGAAAGAAATATGTGCTACAAAAGCATTTTTTTTTAAACCAGTAACTTTTTTTCTCTTTTTGAACTCTTACCCCACTTCACAGCATACAGGAATACTTAGGAACAAAAGACTGAAAACCCCAAAGGAAGCCAAGAATTTCTCTTAAAAAAAACCCCTTGAAATATTTAAAATTTGAGAGATGTTTACTAACATATTATAGGGATCTAATTGTGCATATCCATCTTCTCCCCCTCATTCCTACAGCACAATGACACCCTATTGTCCCTGTGTATTCTTGCCTACATCTTCAAAGCCATGCTTCTTTATTTTTTCCACTTGCAAGGGTGGTACACATGACCATATTTACATTACAGGTAGTCCTCAACTTACAACAGTTTATTTAGTGACCATTCAAAATTACAATAGCATTTTAAAAAAGTGAGTTGTGGCTGTTTTTCATACTTTATATTAGCCACCCCGAGTCTACGGAAAGGGGTGGCATACAAATATAATATAATATAATATAATATAATATATAATATATAATATAATATAATATAATATAATATAATATAATATAATATAATATAATATAATATAATATAATATAATATAATATAATATAATATAATATAATATAATATAATATAATATAATATAATATAATATAATATAATAAGTAAGTAAGTACGTACATACATACATACAACTATTGCAGTATCCTCATGATCGTGTGATCAAAATTCAGATGATTGGCAACTGGATCATATTAATGAGAGTTGCAATGTCCCCGGAGTCATGTGATCAGCCTTTGTGGACTTCCAACAAACAAAGTCAATGGGGAAGCCAGATTCACTTAACAAACATGTTGCTAATTTAACAATTGCAATGATTCCACTTAACAGTGGTGAGAAAGTTTGTAAAACAGGGACAAAACTCACATAACAACGGTCTCACTTAGCAACAAGAATTTTGGGCTCAGTTGTGGTTGTACTTCGAGGACCACCTGTATTTATATAAGATACAATTCCAACAAGCAAGCATATCCAGAGTCTTTTCAATGCAAAGCACAGAGAGTATAAAGTACCTGATATGCATTTTTCAAGTATTTTGGGATAGGGCAGGGGTCCCCAAACTTGGCAACTTGTGGAAATCAACTCACAAAATTATCCAGCCAGCTATGCTGGCTAGAGAATTCTGGGAGTTGAAGTCCACAAGTCCTCAAGTTGCCAAATTTGAAGACCTCTGGGATAGGGAATTATTATCCCATTCATGAGGTACTAACCAGAAATCTATCATCATTCTCATGAAGCACTCTATCCCTGATTACAAAGGGATATTAAAAGGCTCTTAAGGGAAAATAATCTGTCACTTGATGCCCTAACAGATGCTTTTTCTTCTAATTAAAAAAATCCTTTGGTGGAATTGTAGTGAAAAAAGAAACATATACACAAGCCAGACAGCCACTTAGGAAGAATTTATTATAGGACATACATAAAAAAAACCTTGACACTCAGTGTTTATTACTGTACTGCAAACAGCACTAAACTAAAGCCATTCAAGCAAAGTATAATTGTACTGTAGTCCAACCTGGCCAGTAATGCTTTCCTTTCACAATTTTCACAGCCCAAGACAGCCACAAACATGCATATAAACAAAGACTCTCCATAACACTCAAATGCCAACTGCTACCAGGATGTCTCTTATCAACATCAACTCATGAACAACCATTTTTAAAAAGTGGTTGGCTTTGCATATTGTTTTAATCACATTACTTAAACATGATACATTGGATTGATATAGCACAATGTAATAAACACAATAAATGCAATAAACCTAAGGCAATGCTTGGATTCAAATAAATACACTAATCAAAGCACACCCTTATTATGGCTTAGTATGATCTTTATATTGACAGCCATATTAAGGCATTATTCTAAAGCTAGGAGACCATGAATTCTAATCCTGTCTTAGGCAGAAAGACAGCTGGGAGACTTTGGGCCAATCACTTTCTCTTGTGCCCTAGGAAGCAAGTAATGGCAATCACTCCCCCCCCCCCCAAAAAAAAAAAACCTTACCAAGAGAACTGCAGGAACAGTTCCATGATTGCCAGGAGCTAGGTTAAAGGCTAAAGTATACTACAGTCAATATAAATATATAATTTTTCAAAACTCCTACAAAACTTTGTAAAACAATTGTGAGAATATCTAAGGAATTATATGGGGTTTGTACTGCATTGCATATTGCAGGAGAGGCAGAGTAACGACACAGACACAAGAGCTGGATTTAAAACTGGGTCATTTTTATTAATTAAATTTTCGTAATTTATTAAAATAAATTAGCATAATTAGCATAAGTAACTATAACCCTAACAAGGACCTGCAGGGTCAAACAATTGCTTCTGGGGCGGAAAATGACATCAGAAAAACTTCCGCGGCAACTTATGTTAAAAAAACTGTATAAGTTAGAATGTGCATACAAAGGGAAGATGAACTATATGATCATTACCAAAACTAGAGAGTTTGAATATTGCAAATATACAATATAGTCAAGGAGTCACACGAGAAGTAGAAATAGCTTTGACAGAACCTGTGACTAGGAATAAGGTAGAGTAAGTAGTCCATATATTATGACCATGTGTTCTAAACATAACTAAATATTGATAAATATTTAAATTTATCCGTACTAAATACTTTATCTTCTAAGGTAAGAGTATGAAAAACAGATATTTATGTTAAAATATGCAAATGTAAAAGGTAAATGTCATTTGGCGGGACCCAGGGGAATAGCCTTCTCTGTGGCGGCCCCGGCCCTCTGGAACCAACCCCCCCCCCGAGATTAGAATAGCCCCCACCCTTCTTGCCTTTCGCAAGCTTTGTCGTCAGGCATGGGGGAATTAAGATATTCTTTCCCCCTAGGCTTCCACAATTTATGTATGGTACGTTTGTATGAATGATTGGTTTTAAAATAAGGGTTTTTAGCTTCTTTAGTATTGGATTGTCACATGTTGTTTTTACCACTGTTGTTAGCCACCCCGAGTCTACGGAGAAGGGCGGCATACAAATCCAATAAAACGAAACGAAATGAAATGAAATGAAATATTAGACTATTGTACTGGACTATTTTTTACAAGGGCAAGAATAGTTTATCTTCAAAATAGAAAGTATTCAGAAATATTTGGAATAGCAATAGCAATAGTAATAGCATTTATATATTGCTTTACAGTGCTTTACAGTCCTCTCTAAGTGGTTTACAGAGACAGCATGTTGCCACCAACAATCTGGGTCCTCATTTTATCAACTTTGGAAGGATGGAAGGCTGAGTCAACCTTGATCTGGTGAGATTTGAATTACCAAATTGCAGGCAGCTGGCATTCAGCAGAAGTAACCTGCAGTACTGCATTTTAAAAACTGCACCATCCTGACTCATAATAGGGACATTAAACTGCAATTTAATTATTACAAAATAAAAAACTTTCTACCATCATTAATTACATCGAAGAAATTAAAAAATATCTTTCATTAATCTCAAAGAGGAGAATAGCTATCTTTTTATCCAGTGCTCCCTAAGTCATATTACTTTCTAAGGGGGGAAAAAGCCTAACTGTTTCACTCTTTTAAAAGATTATATTTATGAAACGGAAAGGTTTTAAAAACAGTAATTTGTGTCACACCCTCATTCAAACATTGGAAACAGTCATCTATTTATTAAACATTGCCAGTGTTCCTTCCGATACTTAGGAACAGATCATCAGAAAACATTGTGACTCCAAAATTCTCGTTTACATTAATGGTGAGGGAAGGTTTTTTTTCTCTATTTAAAGTATTTTTGTCCTACTCATTAGCCAAAAAACACTTCTAGGGTAGCCTACAAAAATGACATGGTCTTCTGTTTGCAGAAATGTAATATTAAAGTCAATAATGATGGTGGTAATTTTGGAAGCAATAAAGATATTAATGGAAAAACTAAAATATTGTGTGCTGTTTGCTGGTTTTAAAATTAATAATTAAAAAGTGAAAGTGTTAACAGTATGAACAGTATGAAATGAAAAAAGATATAAAATGGTCTTAAGTTGTGAAAAAAGTGAAACATGTACATATTGCTATGAACACTTTAATTGTACATTGCATCAGAATAATTATTTTAAGACATGGAATGAAATCAGGAAGGCATATTAATATGGGAGAAATTACAACTGATGTAGTTTGGGAGAATTTCTGTGAAAAAGTCACTGTTTTGTCAGGAAGGATGTTTTTCAAATAATGCCTATTATGACAACTGATGTACTTTCAACTAGTGGCAGAAAGTTATATCCACCATATATGGCAAGGAGGCAAAAACCAAGAGTTACATAAAATACTAAAGTTGCAAAAGAACGGAAATTGGGATCACTTGATTTGAAACAGCATCTTGCAGACTGCTACTTCATCTGAATAAAAGAGTGGGTTTGGCTGAGAAATAAGAGAATTTTAGCATTAGAAGAGCATGGATCTAAGGTTGAGATGGCATGGTTTTTTATAGTACAATAAAGTTAAGGAATATGCATCAAGATTTTCAGAATCATTATATTAGAAGTGCTATATCAAGACTATGAAACAGGTATAACGCCACACCTGTCCGAAAATATGGGTCTTGGATCAATAAATATTTTGTAGGAAGGAAACAGTAAGTAAAGACAAATGGTTAACTTTTCAAAAAGTTGTTAGAACAGAAAAATTGGGAATACAAGATGAGCAATTGCTTGCAGTAGTGTTTAGTTTTCAAGTTTATTTTAATATACAATACAAATAAAAATAAAGATCAGAAAGACAGTGTTTACAAATAAAAATAAAGATAAGAAGTGTAAGAGAGAAAGAGAAATATAAAAAAAGCAGTGGCTTCTATTTTCAGTGCAATAAAATACAAGGTTCAGTTACAACTTCAACTGTCAGTTTTACATTTCTGATATGTACAAATCATTTCTATAACAACAAAGTTAATCTAATCATCAAACCTACGATCACATTTTCATATTTTTTTTCTGTCTTGAGCATAAAGTCCAAAAGTTGTTTCCAAGTACAAACAAATTGGAAAAGTTCTTCTCTCTAATTAAAACAGTCAGCTTTCCCATTTCCATCACTTTTTCCATCCATTTTTCCAAATTTGGAAATCTATTAATGTGGTCTGAGGGGTTACATTTCAATGGCTTGGGCATGGTTAAAACAAAGATTTAAGATAGATAATAAGATATTTGAAGTTGAGCAGCAGAAGACAGAATTACATACAAACATATAATTGCTTAAATGTATAAACTTTTATTGTAACTTGAAATAGAAGAACAAAGGAAAGAATGTAATAAAAAGGAAAACAATATACTGACAACACAGGATGAAAATATGTGGTTGAAAGGACTGAAATTTACATTAGAACTTATAAGGGAATCCAAATAGTGTTTATGATTGTCGGGATGATTTTTACAAAATGACGTACCACTGGTATATAACTTTAGAGAAATTGACTAGAATGTATAAACTAATTCAACTTTATGCTGAAAATGTGCATGACATGAATGGTTCATTTTATAATGCAATAATATACAGTGGTACCTCATGATACGAACCCTTCGTCTTACGAACAACCCGAGATACGAACCCGGGGTTCAGAAATTTTTTGTCTCTTCTTACGAACTTTTTCCTTCTTACGAACCCGCCGCCGCTGAGAAGCCCCGCCACCCGGCTGTCGCTTTTTGAAACAGCCGGGGGGCTTCTCAGCGTCCTCCTGAACCCGAACGCCAAACCTGAACTTCTGGGTTCGGCGTTCTGGAGGCTGCCGAGAAGCCCCCTGGCTGTTTCAAAAGATGACAGCCGGACGGCGGGGCTTCTCGGCGGCCTCCCAAACGCCGAACCCGGCAAAAGTTCGGGTTCAGGAGGCCGCTGAGAAGCCCCGCCGCCCAGCTGTCTCCTTTTAAAACAGCCGGGGGGCTTCCCAGCGTCCTCCTGAACCTGAACGCCAAACCCGAACTTCTGGGTTCGGCGTTCGGGAGGCTGCCGAGAAGCCCCCCCCCCCGGCTGTTTTAAAAGGTGACAGCCGGGCGGCGGGGCTTCTCGAGGCTTTGTTTTTGCAGATAGTTTCAATATTCTGTGTTCATGCAACATCTGGCCTGCCTTCTGTATTCATGGACACAATTTGCTAGAACACCAGCCACTAGCAGACTGATCTCTTACAATACATTTACTAATCTCAAAAAAATAATCCAGCCAAGACAAAGTTGAGACAGAGGAAAGGGTGAAGTCAGACATCTTTCCCCAACCAACTCAATTTTGTGGAAAATTGGCTCAAGCTCTAGAGAATCCAATCAACGGCATTGCAAGTTTTTTTTTTTAAAAAAAGGCAACCGCATTCCACATAGAGATTTGTGAAACCATTTGGAAGTTATCCAAGAAACTGCCAGACAAAGTTCTCCAGCAATTGAAAAGCACCTAAGTACTATAACAATTGTAGATTCTTTAGCTCTACAGCCAAGAGAGCTTGATTTTGAAAGAAGGAAACTCAAAAGACATTGATATAAAGTATCAGTTTGGCTTACAGAAGTTAAAAAACATAAAACAATTAGACCAGGTGTTCCCTCTTTGGTTAAATCAAGAGCAAAATTATGCAGTTTGGCAGCTATACACCTCCTCAATTGTTTTTATAGAGTCTACAAATATTGGTTCATTTGAAGCATGTTTAATATTCAATTTAGTTATTCTTCTCTACAAATGCTTCACTATTTGGCCAGTTGCTGACAAGGATATGTATGTATGTATGTATGTATGTATGTATGTATGTATGTATGTATGTATGTATGTATTTGTAGATTTTCATGGGTATATGTATGTAGGTTTTGGCATACAGTATTTGGGTCTTTTACCATGTTAAGATCTTACATGGGAAAAGACCTGAATATATGTGTGTGTGTGTGTGTGTATACACACACACATACACACATATTCATTTTCACAAAAATACAGAGAATATATACAAAGGAACAGTACTTGCTAATCAATATTTCCATCTCCCTATACATTAGTATTACAAAAGAAAACTTTATTTATTTATTTATTTGTTTGTTTGTTTGTTTGTTTGTTCGTTCGTTCATTTATTAGATTTGTATGCCGCCCCTCTCCGAAGACTTGGGGCGGCTAACAACAATAAAAAAGACAATGTAACAAATCTAATATTAAAAAATAATCTAAAAAACCCCAACTTAAGAGACCAATCATACAAACAAGCATACCATGTATAAATTCTATAAGCCTAGGGGGAAGGGGAAAAATTTCAGTTCCCCCATGCCTGATGACAGAGGTGGGTTTTAAGGAGCTTGTGAAAGGCAAGGAGGTGGGGGCAACTCTGATATCTGGGGGGAGCTGGTTCCAGAGGGTCGGGGCCACCACAGAGAAGGCTCTTCTCCTGGGTCCCGCCAAATGACATTGTTTAGTCAATAGAGCCATAATTCCAATTTAAAACCAAAAAACCACCTTTCATAAGCTGTACCTCACTTCCACACATGCCTAGAGTAGCTAGACTGAGTCAGGAATTAAAATGGGACAAAGAGTAGATAGATAGATGGATTACTAGAGTTGGAAGGGATCTTGTAGGTCATATAGTCCAACCAAGCAGGAGTCCCATTTCAGACAAATGGTCCTCCAATCTCCTCTTGAAAGACTCAAGTGTTGGAGAACCTCAAGTGTTCTCAGAACCTCTGCAGGCAAGCTATTTCTCTGGTTGTTCTGTCTCATTGTCAGAAACTTTCTCCTTTTTTCAGGTTGAATCTCTCCTTCCTTAGTTTCCATCCATTATTTCTTGTCTGGCCTTCTGGTGCCTTGGAAAACGGTCTGACCCCCTATTCTGTGTGGCTGTCCCTCAAGTATTGGAACACTGCTATCATTTCTCCCCTGGTCCTTCTCTTTGCCAGACTGGCCGTGCCCAATTCCTGCATCCATGTTATAGTCTCCAGTCTCGTAATAATTCCTGGTTGCTCTCCTCTGCACTTTCTCTAGAATTTAAATGTCTTTTTTGTAAGGTTGTGATCAAAGCCAGATGCAGTACTCTAGGTGTGGTCTAACTAGGGCTTTATAGAGTGGTGTTAGTATCACCTAGTCCTAGATCATATATCTCTATTAATGCAATTTAGGATTGCATTGGCTTTTTTGGCTGCTGCTGCACACTGCTGGTCATGTTTCGCCAGTTGACTACTAAGATTCCAAGATTTCTCTCGCAGTCACTGCTATTGAGTGTGGTTTCGCCCAGTTTATATATATATGTTTGGTTTTTTGTACCTAAGTGTATGACTTTACTTTTCTCATCATTGAGTTTCATTTTATTAGATAGGGCCCAATGTTCCAGTCTGTTAAGATCCATATGAATTTTTGAGTTACAAATCATGTGTTTTAAAATATGGAAACAAAGTTTAAGAATAAAGGGGTAATCTTCCCAATACTTTATTTCCATAAGAAATAAAGTCCTTTCAACCTCTGTTTCTGAATTGTTGCTTTTTGACCCATTTTATAAATTATACAAATCAATGTAAGCAGTGAGTTAGTCAAGTTGTAAAGGACAGAATGATGAAAACCAAAAATGCTTGTGAAGAGTTCCAGAAGCATCTGTTTTGGCTAGGTGAATGGTCATTTAAAAATGATGAAGAGTGTGATTGACAGTTCTTGCAGCCCCTAAGATGGCCATATTGCATCAGTGATCCATAAGCTGCACTGGCTGTTAAACTTTCTGCTATTTTGTCTCTAGTTGCAATTCAAAGTGTTGGTTATTACTGTTGAAGAATAATGTATATCATTATTAATATGGCTCTGCATTCCGGAGGCCGCCGTGAAGTGCCCGGCTGTTTCAGAAAGTTACAGCCGGGCGATGCCGCCCAGCGGAGCACCGTTTTTACAATCAGCAGTGGCGTTTTCGGTCGATCTGGAGGCTGGAAAGGAGGTGGGGAATCCCAATAGGGAATTCCATGGGCGGAGCTTTGACGTCACGAAGACGTCCTTCCTGGAGGCCACGTTGTGACAGATGGTAGTGCCCAGCGGAGTTCCATTTTGCGATTTTTCCCCTTTGCATGCATTAATCGCTTTTACATTGTTTCTTATGGGGAACAATGTTTCGTCTTACAAACATTTCGCATTACGAACCTACTTCCGGAACCAATTAAGTTCGTAAGACGAGATATTACTGTACTGTATTCTATTTCTGTTTTATCCCCATTCTTTGTCTCAACCACATGTAAAGCACTTTCAGAATGAGAGATATTCCCTTCCCCTCTATACCTGACATCAGCAAAATATAAGGGGAATAAAGAAGGATAATGATAGGGGGAGAGGAAGGGGAGGAGAGGGAAGAGCAAAACTGGATGAAAATAAGATAGACATGATGTAACTCAATAGTGGTAGAAAGTAAAGAAAAGAAACTGTTTTTATTCCTTTCATACAATGAGACAAATATAGTCTCAGCTTGTCAGGGCAGGTCTGGCAAGAATGCGACAAGTGTGGCAAAAACAAATGTTTAATTCCATCAAACAGACTGAACCTCAGAACGAAGCAAGTTGGCCTCAAAGATGTCCATGCAAAGCCAGTGCTGGGAACTCTGCCTTCCAGTGCTGCTTTTAAAATGTTTGTTTGTTTGTTTGCTTGTTTGTTTTGTCTAGTACATAATGAGTAGAAATAACATATCAATATACATGAAAATGGATTAGAAACAAACATTGGGAGTAAATAGAGAAGAAAATGATCGTTGAAATAATGGAGTTCATAGCTGCGATGCAAGTAAAACATAAAGAGACACTTGGACAGGGAATGGGAGGCACTCTGGTGCACTTATGCACGTCCGTTACTAACCTCTTAGGAATCAGGAGAGGTCAACAGTGGACAGTCTCAGGGTAAAGTTATGGGGGTTAGGGGATGTCACTACAGAGTCAGGTAGTGAGGTCCATGCTTTGACCACTCTGTTATTAAAGTTGTACTTTTTGCAGTTGAGTTTGGAGCGGTTTACATTAAGTTTGAACCTGTTGTGTGCTCGTGTGTTGTTGTGGTTAAAGCTGAAGTAGTTACTGACAGGGAAGACCTTGCAGCAAATGATTTTATGGGCTATACTTAGATCATGTTTAAGGCAACATAGTTCTAAGCTTTCAAGACCCAGGATTGTGAGTCTAGTTTCGTAGGAGAGCTCTTCTGGTAAAGTATCTTTGGACATTTTCAAGGGTGTTTATGTCCGAGATACGTCTGATGAGCTGTATTCAAGGATAGGTCTGGTGAAAGTTTTGTATGCTCTGGTTAGTAGTGTGAGATTGCCTGAGCAGAAGCTACATAGGATTAGGTTAACAACTCTTGAAGCCTTTTTGGCGATGTAGTTGCAGTGGGCTTTGGCACCTAGGTTGTTTGATATGAGAACTCCCAGGTCTTTTATGGAGTGAGAGTTGTCTATAAGATCTTGTTTATTCAGCTTGTATTTGGTGTTCTGAAAAACTTGGAATGTGCACTCTGCCTGCCAATTACCCAAGAATCACACACCCTGACCAGCCACCAGCCAGTCTGACATCCACAGTTCCAGTGGCTAGTTGACTTCACAACTGTCAGTGCAGAGATTGGGCTCGACATATAGCAAGTAGACAACCCTTTCCAGGAACATATTAATCTTCAAAGATATCAACATATTTCAGTAGCTAGATCAGTCATTGGTACCTCTGATCATTCATGCATTTTTAACAACATGAAAATCATTTCACTCTCCCAATTCACAATTGAATATTTAGGAAAAATAAGGGATCGAGGGATAGAGAGAGAGAAGTGTTGAGCAACAATCAGACAGAAAGCATACATGATGCAAGAAGAGTAATTGGGAAATAATAGATGGAAGCTAAGCTATTAACTAGTCTGGTCATTAATTTAAGGAGGAAAAGTCCAATGAGGGGAGGAAATACTTTTTATATATAAGTAGTTTCTGTATACAAGTAGTTTCTGCATTACGCAAGCTCCAATTTGTATAAACTCAAATTTACACAAAGGGTGAAAACTGTGATTGCAATTTTCAGATGAACACAATTTAATATATGGGAGAATATACAGTGATACCTTGTCTTACAAACGTAATTGGTTCCGGGACGAGGTTCTTAAGGTGAAAAATTTGTAAGACGAAACAATGTTTCCCATAGGAATCAATGGAAAAACGATTAATGCGTGCAAGCCCAAAATTCACCCCTTTTGCCAGCCGAAGCGCCCGTTTTTGCACTGCTGGGATTCTCCTGAGGTTCCCCTCCAAAGGAAACCCCACCTCCGGACTTCTGTGTTTTTGCAATGCTGCAGGGGAATCCCAGCAGGGAAATCCCAGCATCACAAAAACGAGCTTCGCTGACAACGGAAGTCCGGAGGTGGGGTTTCCTAGTGAAGGGAGCATCAGTGAAATCACAGCATCACAAAAACACCGAAGTCCTCGAAACCCCACCTCCAGACCTCTGTGTTTTTGCGAAGCTGCAATTTCACTGAGGCTCCCCTCGCTGGGAAACCCCACCTCCGGACTTCCGTTGCCAGCGAGGCACCTATTTTTTGCGCTGCTGGGATTCCCCTGCAGCATTGCAAAAACACGGAAGCCCAGAGGTGGTGTTTCCCATGGAGGGGAGCCTCAGGGGAATCCCAGCAGCACAAAAACAGGTGCTTCGCTGGCAACGGAAGTCCGGAGGCGAGGCATCCCAGTGGTGGCGGTGCGTTTGTAAGGTGAAAATAGTTTGCACCTTTTTTTCCCTAAAAGAGGCTGAAAAATTGGGTGCGTCTTATACTTTGGATTAGTTTTTTTAAGCTTCTTTTTTTCAGCCCTAACTAGGTGCTACTGATCTTCCCAGCTTCCTATTCCCTCTGGAGAAGGTTTTTTCCCCAGCTCTAAGTCTTTGCAGGCTTGCTTTCATTCCTACTCCCTTTGAAAAAGATTCTTTCAGCCCTATCCAAGGGATAAAATAGCCAGATAAATACTTAGGAAGTAGATTTCCCCCCTATTTTCCTTGCCCAAAACTAAGGTATATCTTAGACTCCAAAAATACGGTATTCTTTAGCAATTCGTTGTTCCTTTTGTTAGAAGAGACCCCATTCAAGAAAAAGAATTTGTATCTCGAAAAGTTTGTATGACGAGGTGTTTGTAAGATGAGGTATCACTGTATAAGAATTTCAATAGGAATGTGGTGGCTCAGTGGTTAAGACGCTGAGCTTGTCAGTCAGAAAGCTCGACAGTTCGGTGGTTCGAATCCCTAATGTCGCATAAAGGAGTGAATTGCTGTTACTCGTCCCAGCCGCTGCCAACCTTGCAGTTTGGAAGCATGTAAAAATGCAAGTAAAAAAATAGGGACCATTTTTGGTGGGAAGTTGACACTGTTCCATGCATCTTTGGCTTTTAGTCATGCCAGTCACATGACAATTGAGACATCTTTGGATAGTGCTGGCTCTTCGGCTTTCTATCAGAGAGGAGCACTGCCCCCTAGAGCCAGGAATGACTAGATTTCTCCTAAAGTCTACCACCATTTCTAGTTGTTCAAACTCCTGTATGTATGCGGATTAATCATTGTCTAGAATGAGTCCAATCACTGTTGTGTCATCTGTGAACTTCAGTAATTTAACATATGGATCGTTAGAGATGCAGTCATTGGTATATAGAGAGAAGTGGAGAGAGCACACAGTCTTGGGAGGGCCCTGTACTAATTTATTTATTTATTATTTATTTATTATTTAGATTTGTATGCCGCCCCTCTCCGCAGACTCGGGGCGGCTCACAGCAAGATACAGCAAATCATGACAAATCCAAATAAATTTGAAATACATGTATTTAAAAAGATTTAAAAAGAACTCCATTTACTAACAAACACACACACAAACATACCATGCATAAATTGTACATGCCCGGGGGAGGTGTTTCAGTTCCCCCATGCCTGACGGCAAAGGTGGGTTTTAAGGAGTTTACGGAAGGCAGGGAGAGTAGGGGCAGTTCTAATCTCTGGGGGGAGTTGGTTCAAGAGAGTCGGGGCCACCACATAGAAGGCTCTTTCCCTGGGGCCCGCCAACCGACATTGTTTAGTTGACGGGACCCGGAGAAGGCCCACTCTGTGGGACCAAATCGGTCGCTGGGATTCATGCGGCAGAAGGCGATCTCGGAGATATTCTGGTCCAGTGCCATGAAGGGCTTTAAAGGTCATAACCAACACTTTGAATTGTGACCGGAAATTGATCGGCAGCCAATGCAGACTGCGGAGTGTTGGTGAAACATGGGCATACCTAGGTAAGCCCATGACTGCTCTCGCAGGTACAGGTATCTGATGTGATTCAATTTAACTTCACTGCTGCTTCCTGTCTGTTAGGAAGCTTATGATCCTGAATATACAAGTAAGTTCAGGTACTGCTAACCAGTTCAGCTTAGTAAGAAGAGTGTCTGGAATGATGGTATTGAATGCTGAAGAGGGGAAACTTTACCTTTACATTACATAACCACAACCTTTACCTTACATAAGGATGCCAGCAAAAAAAAATATTATGTTACCCACAACTGCTAGTATTTGATACTAAGAAGCACTGGATAGGATTGGAAAATCAGCAAAATCCTAGCACAGCCTAAATTGAAATATTAAGCAATAACAATTTTTCAAGAAGAAAATGAATCATTTGATAATATTATTGGCGTCAACATAGCAGATCATTTTGTCCCGATTAAAGAACATTAGAATTTGCTCAACATATTCCAGTTAGTACATCTTGATTCAGAGAAGTAGATTTTTAACTTACAAACTACTACTTCAAATTATTTATTTCATCTCCCCACCGCCACCAATTTTCATCTGTGTATTTTTCAAAATTACACAACTTGATTTTATTCGTGTGATCTGGAGATACAAGTGGCATTCAGCCAAGCAAGGCTGGGCAATAAGAGGTTTGTGGTTGCTTTAGAGTTGGTGGAACAATTTATCTGGAATAATCTGTAGTGATAGGCTCAACAATTAGCAGTATTATTGGACTTTGCACAGAGTAGAAGAGTTCTTGTCCATTATGATTGTAAAGGAAAGGAACTAAGCACTAGCTGAAAAATGGAGGTCTTCCTCTGGCCAGTGTATAATGTTCTCTTCCTTAATTATCCTATACAAAATCTCACTAAGGAAACTGCAGGGATTTGTCCGGGAAATTGACAGGAGTCAAAATGACTCCTTAATTTCCCTTACAATGAAGAATTCCAGCATTTGTCTTCGTCTGCTATTTTCATTTTGTCTACTAAATCTTCCCTATTGTTACAATGAAGTCAAGGATAGCTTTTTGTATATGCCTTCTTTAATATCTGAAGAAGATTTTCAAGCAAATCCTGTGATTTCTTAAAAGGACCACAACCATTTTATACATACTGATCAAAAAAATAAAGGAAACACTTAAACAACAGAATATAACTCCAAGTAAATCAAATTTCTATGAAATCAAACTGTCCACTTAGGAAGCGACACTGATTGACAATCAAGTTCATTTTGTTGTCAGCATATTCAACTTTGTACCGAACAAAGTATTCAATGAGAACATTTCATTCATTCAGATCTAAAATGAGTTATTTGGGCATTCCCTTTATTTTTTTGAGCAGTGTATTTTTAAAACATCTTCTATTATCTTTAAAAAAAAAATCTACATGTTCATTTGGATAGGTGATTGGCAGTGGACAGTTTCCAGCAAATGTTTCATTTTTTAAAATTATATAACAAGAATATGTATTTAAAAACAATACAGTACTGCTATTGGATTTCAGAGTCACCTTTATCTAAAATAAATATTATTATAATAGTTTTACCTGTCTGATTAAAGATTAATTAGAAAAAAAAATCTACCTGATTCTTCTGTTGTATGTCTAGTGAATCTAAGTAACCTTCACTTTTAGTTTTAAAGGCAGACTACAAGTAATCCTTGACTTACAGCACAATTGAGCCAAAAATATCTGTGGCTAAGCAAGGCAGCTGTTAAGTGAGTTTTGCCCCATTTTACAACTCTTCTTGCTATTGTTATAAAATCACTTGCAGTTGTTAAGTAACAGGGGTGCTAAGAGAATCTAGCTTCCCCATTGAATGTGCTTGTCAGAAGATTTCAAAAGGTGAAGAAATGACACAGCCACTGCAACTGTCATAAATACATGCCAGTTGCTAGGCATTCAAATTTTGATCATGTGACCATAGGGCTAATTCAATGGTTGTATGTGTAAAAATGGCCATAAGTAACTTTTTTCAGTATTGTAACTTCAAATGGTCACTATAAGTATGGTTGTATATCAAGGATTACCATTAATATTTTAGTATGATTGTAAGTACTGTTAGGCCAACAAAGCTAATGTTGATATGATTATTAAATGTGCTACCTATATGTTTTAATACCACTTTATAAGGCCTTGGTAAGGCCACACTTGGAATACTACATTCAGTTTTGGTCACCATGATGCAAAAAGGATGTTGAGACTCTAGAAAAAGTGCAGAGGAGAACGACAAAGATGATTAGGGGATTGGAGGCTAAAACATATGAAGAACGGTTGCAGGAACTGGGCATGGCTAGTTTAATGAAAAGAAGGACCAGAGGGGACATGATAGCAGTGTCCCAGTATCTCAGGGGTTGCCACAAAGAAAAAGGAGTCAACCTATTTTCCAAAGCACCTGAGGGTAGAACAATGAGCCGGGGTGGCGCAGCAGGTAGAGTGCTGTACTGCAGGCCACTGAAGCTGACTGTAGATCTGAAGGTCAGTGGTTCAAATCTCATCACCGGCTCAAGGTTGACTCAGCTTTCCATCCTTCCGAGGTGGGTAAAATGAGGACCCGGATTGTGGGGGCAATACACTGGCTCTGTTAAAAAGTGCTATTGCTAACATGTTGTAAGCCGCCCTGAGTCTAAGGAGAAGGGCGGCATAAAAATTGAATGAATGAATGAATGAATGAATGAATGAATGAATGAATGAATGAATAAATAAATAAATAAGTAAGTAAGAAGCAATGTGTGGAAACTAAACAAGGAGAGAAGTAACTTAGAACTAAGGAGAAATTTCCTGACAGTCAGAATGGTTGATCAGTGGAACAGCTTGCCTCCAGAAGTTGTGAATACCCCAACACTGGAAGTTTTTAAGCAGATGTTGGATAACCATCTGTCTGAAGTAGTGTAGGGTTTCCTGCCTAAGCAGGGAGTTGGACTAGAAGACCTCCATGGTTCCTTCCAACTCTGTTGTTGTTGTTGTTGTTGTTGCTGCTGCTGCAGTTGTTATTAATAATAATCCTGCTAGAATGTTCCTACAACTGTCATTAAATTTTCTTTTGCATCGTTGTAACATTCCCAGAAAAGTGCAAACACAATTTTACACACAGAAATAATGCAATACCTGCTATAGCCTTCTTTGGAGAATCAGATAGGCTTGACATCCAAACTTCAGAGCCAAGAAAAGAAGCAGCAGAGAAACAAGAAAAGCAAAAGAGGGATTAGAGATAGAGAGAAGCAGTTTTGTAACCATGCAAATACAGAATAATTTTAATTCTGTATTTGTTTGAATATATACAGAGAAATTATCTGCACTAAACTCTCAGCAAGCAAACAGTAAAATACATTTCTAAAGGAGAACATCAGCTAATAAAAAGGTGTTCCCATGGTAGTATAAGGATTACAGTAGACTTTTTTCTTAGTCAGAAGGTTTGTTGTACAACAATGAAATCATTCACATTTGTGGCAATACCTTGAAACCATCCACTGACCTTTTTATAAAGCAAGGCCCTGGTATTTTAGCGTTTTAGCACAAGGCCACACATTTACTCTGTTTTATAACAAGAATGGACACTAACCCATGAGTTTTGTGAATCATTTCAACTCATTTCATCGTAAGCTAATGCTAGAACTGTCAATTTATACAGTAGTTCTGAAATGATTGCACTGATTAGAAAGAATCGACTGTTTTTAAAGCATTATTTTGAGAAATTGGAAATATAAATACAGTGGTATTTATAAGAACGCCTCTACTTAAAAACTTTTCTAGATAAGAACCAGGTGTTCAATTTTTTTTTTGCCTCTTCTTAAGAACCATTTTCTACTTAAGAACCCAAGGCCGGAAAAATTTCACAGGAAATTTGAGAGCGGCACGAAGACCCGGCCAGTTGCCTGTCATTCCCCCTGGGTTTCTCTCTCTGGTGCATGTATGGGAGGCAGCCTTGCACCAGGTGTATGGGAGGTGCATGCTTTTCCTCGCCGCCTCAGAGTCCCTCTTTTTTTTTCTTTTAAGCCTTAATGTTTTGGATTTTTTTGATTCTCCTCACCTCACCTTCTTCCTTCAGCAGCGACTCTCTCCCTCCTCCTCTTCTTCTTCCTCCTCCTCCCACCCAAATTCCAAGCTTTTATTTCTTTCCTAATAGGTTTGCATGCATTATTTGCTTTTACATTGATTCCTATGGGAAAAAATGCTTCTACTTACCAACTTTTCTATTTAAGAACCTGGTCACGGAACGAATTAAGTTCTTAAGTAGAGGTACCACTGTATTTTTATTTCTGTTAACAGTCACCTGACAATGTGATGGGTGGTATAAGCTCAGAACTGTGGTCTAAAAAAATATTTTTTTTTTTCACAACAAACTTGTGATTATCTTAATGATGTGTATGACTTTTCCGCTCAATTTATTGATGAAATCTTACTATCGTACAGTAGATAAAATGTTAAAAAATCTATATAACTATAAGTACACAATTTATAATTTACATATGGTCCATAATGACATTTTAATGTGGGTCTGAAAGGACCCCATCAAATCTCTGATTTGTCTCCATGCCAGCTTTTAGGATGGTGAAACAGCAGTACAAATACAAAAGTAGTAATGCAACTTTTCACTATTATATTAACACATATTGTTTTAAAATTGGGCTGTGAAGGAATCAGATATAAATTCTACAGACATTTCCAGATACATCAAAGCATAAATCAAAGCATAAATCACTTGTAGTAAAATGATTCAAAGCTAACGGTATACAGAGACTTTCTGCAAGCACGAAGCAGGACTCATCACTTGAACTTTGTGTAGGAAAGAAAGAAAGAAAGAAAGAAAGAAAGAAAGAAAGAAAGAAAGAAAGAAAAGTGGGGATGACTCTGTGACAAAGATTCCCTTTCAGTGCTTCATTTCAAGTGGAACAAAAATATTACAATCCTGTTTTTCAGAATTTCCATTTTCTAAGCAAAATCTGAACATTTCCTCAATCACATGTTTTTTGATTAAGAATTATAGAACTGAAATATTTGATCAAGTGATGGCAAACCCTTGACACATATGTCAAATGTCGCATGTCTCATCTTTCATGACACTGCAGTATTTATAAATGCCTGATAACTAATCTCAAAAGAACGCTCCATTCTTGTTTGGGTGTGTGTGTTTCGGAGGCTGTGGTAACGATGCAAGAATGGGATGTGCTCTCATGCAGCCTCTGGACCATCTGGAAGTCACACGAGAGGGCCAGGCTTTCTGGAGGCCTCCTGAACCTCCAAAACGTGAGAATGGGAAGAACTTTCATGAGGTTTTCAGAAGCTGCAGAAGAGCACTATAACTCTTTGGGCAACTTTATGAAGACTTCATCAGACCTAGAGTAGCTCAGGTAGGCCTCAAGGGCCTGCCAACTGAAAAGACATCTGCGTGAAGACAAGTGGCAGGTGGCAGATCCTTGATAGAACTGGACTGTGGGGCCACTTGCACCATTTCCCAAGGCTCACACCTTGGGGAATAGCCTGATGTGGCTTTTTTTACATGATAGAAGTGGTGCTAGGGCTGCAGTGAGGCCGAGATGCAAAATGGTTATTGTTTGGCTTTTGTGTAGTTGGAAGGTGAGGTTGGCAGCATTTTCTGAATACAGTCACTAATACAGAAGAATGTATCCTTTTTCAGTTCAAGAACCTTACTTGATCTTTGAGAGCAGATCAGAGGACACATTTCCAAAATTGTAAAAGACCAGGACAAGATTCTGATCTTTTATAAAGACTAGTTAGATTCCAGCGCAATCTAATTTAATTTAGAATTTATTTAAGGTAAACTACAATTAAATACAGGTATACGATATACTTTCTATGTGTCAGATCATTTCTTCCTTCTGTCTCCTTAAAAATTAAAATTTGATATAAATTTTTGCAACATTCTGAAAGCCACACTGAAATCTTGAGGGTGGCATGTTATCTTATGGTCATGGTTTGCAACCATTTTTGGTTATAAAAGGAAGTGGTCTTTGTTTAATTTTCACTCCTCAGATAAAGTATCATCTAAAAAAAAAATCTAATTAAGTGCTTTATTATTCAATATGTTCTATTTGATCCTGGTCTGAATAGGAGTTAGTATGATTTTTACAAACATATCTTAGCAGTCATCTCAGAAATTATTTATCATCCATCCATTCATCTCCTTCATAGAGGGGTTATTACCGGTATAAGGTTAAATACTGCACTTTTTTTTGGATATTACTGGTTTGCTCACAAAATCCAGTGTCTTGGGTAAAAGACAAATTTTTGAATAGACATCTATTCTACCTGGAATATTCTACCTATATGCTACCTATTCTACCATATTCTTATATTTATAAAGGTATACTTGGAAGGAATTCATGAAGAGCAGTTAAAACACTAAACCCAACATTACATAATGTGTTGTGCTTTTGGATAAAGAGAAATTGAGGTGACAATATAATGAAATAAAGACACAAAATAATTGCAAGCTGGGGAGGGCACGGGCAGATTCACAGCACTCCCCAACTACTTCTAACATCTCTGCCAAAACAATAATGAAAAAAAACCAAAAAAACTGGCACCGATGAAAAATATCTGGAATAGGAAAATGCCTAAGGCTTAAGCTATATTGGAACCATATGCTCTTGCAGTGGCACAACACATAGTTTTTAAAATAGAATTCAACTGACCTACTTCAGAAAGAGAATTTAGAGAAAAAAGGAAAAGGAAACTGAACCTTAAACTGCATTTTGCAAGAACAGCTGAAGTGTAAACAGGTTTTTCACAGATTTGCCATTTAATCAGATTGCCCTGAATGGTAACTGGTTGTAAATTTTTAAATGAAGCATCTTTCTCCTTTTGCACATGCTCCATCAATAGTAACTGAAGCAAAACCATACAAACAGCTCCCAACGGAAGGAGTTAGGAACTGAGAAGTGAGTACCTGGCAGAGTATGTTGTAGATTTCCAATGAAAAGATACATTTGCCTCTGGTAAATTTAGCAGACCACCTCCCCTCCCCAAACTCATCTGATAGCACTAGACAGAAATAAGAGTTAAAAAATAAGAGTGCTTCTGAAGAGGAAAGACAGCTAGCATATTTCAGCTTTAAACATCTGTTTAGCATTACTTCAAAGGGTTTCATTTTTTAAAAATAGCATGACAACCATACATATTCTAATTGTTCTCAACCTCAAAAAAAGAGATGGGCATCCTGCAGGCAGCACTCTGCTTATTTCATTGGTCAGAAAGAATCCAGAAGTAGAAGAATAGTTTCAGAACTTGCTAAAAGTAATTTGTTATTTTCTTAACAGCCTGCTGGGCAGAAAAGGAAGGGAATACAGATAGCTACAAGGAAGGAAAGGAGGAGAAATGAACAGCCAGCCATTTAAACGGCTTGCTGGAGTTGTGAGGGGGCCAGAAGAGAAGACGCTCTCCTGGCTCGTTGCCGGCATGGGAAGATCGCGCGAGATAGCGCATGATCTCCCTGTCGCCCCTGGCAACCAGCCAAGGTTTTGGCTGGGCCAGGGGGCGCGGCTGCTTGCCTGACAGCAGGCGTTGCAGCAACTGAAGCTATTCTGACAGCCAAGGGCGTGCTGATCACCCGACAAGGCAACCAACCGAAGTTTCTTTTGACAGCTGGGGGCGTGCCCTGTGAGCCCTATAAATAGGGCTGCGTGAGTGGGGGGGGCTCCTTTTTGCCCTGGCTGTCATCCCAGGAGCGAACACCTGCCCGCCCTCCTCTATTTTGTAGTGTGCTTCTAGGAGTCGCCTTTTCAGGGCCCAAATAGGAATTTTTTGCGGTTTCAACCTTCGTTGCGGCCGTTTTTTCGCCTACTTCATACTGGAGAGTGAGGATGGACTGGTTAGGGGGTGTGGCACACTTTAGTCTCAATCTGGTTACAATTGGCTTATCCCTTTGGTCACTGGGGTCTGGCAGGTAAGGGGCAGAAAAGGGCAGCAGTAGCAACTGCGTGTTCTCCTTTAGGGCATCTTTTGGGAGGTGATGGGCGGTCTCTCGCCAGGAACTCTGGGCGGTGACCTGCCTGAGCAATTGGAGGTGGGATGCCCTTGGGACTCACCTGACCCTTTCCTTTGATGGGGATGGAAGGGTGAGCCCCTCCTACATGCCTTGTGGGCGTGGCCTAGAACATGGTGATGGGTTTGACCCCTCACCTTGATCGGCAAGGAGCTACGCCAATAGTTGCCTAGGAAGGTTAACATCAGGAATTTCCGCCCCACTTTTATGATTGGCCTCTGCAGGTCCTGATTATGAGTTAATACTCAGTTATTTTAATGTTAAACAATAAAGTGACCCGTTTCTTCCAGCTCTTTGTGTCGTGTTCTCATTCCACCTCCGTCGCAAAGAATGATGAGATATGCACTGCAATAATATGATACACTGCAATAATAATACAAATCCCTGTGATCTGTGTGCATTTGTAACACAACTACGAAAAATCTCATGCAACATAATGAGCTGTTGAATCACTTTTGTATCGTTTATTTTTATTCTGCCTTTATTATAGTTTATTACAGTGAACATACAGTAATAATTCTTTACTCTCCTATTTACCCAATAATCTTGTGAGATAAGTTGAGCATAGTGATTGATCCAAAGTCCCCCAACTCATAGCATCTTGGTTCCTAGATCAGCACCTTAACCACTATACCAAACTGGTCTAGTTATTTTGCAGTTTATACTGCAAACACTTTATGCAGTGCCAATGAAAGAACAGAAATGCAAATGAATCCACCATTCAACTGGACTCCTTACTCGGGTTCTAATCTGGATTCCTCAAGTAATTCTGTTTTACTTCATCATTTTACTAGAAGAACCAACTGCCCCCTGAGGTCCCCATCCTCCGAAAGGCCATGAAAAAATGGCTTTGCGAGCAGGCCTGGGGCCAATGGGTTATACCATCTAGCTCCGGCAATGGATACAAATGATTTATTTGGGGTTTTTTATTGCATTACATTGTTTTAAAATATTGTATGCCACCCAGAGTCTGGCAGGAGTTGGGTGGCTTATAAATAAATTATTAAATTAATTAAATTAAATTAAATATAATCCAGTTGGTTATATAAATGAAAATACTTGGATTACGTATTACATAGTATCAGGATTATCACAACCATTCCGGGTTACAAAATAATAAAAAAGGGTTACAAAATAATAAAAAAGTAAAATACATTCTATGCAGTTTTCATATTCTCTCCTATATTATTAGCTGAACTGACACATCTGAACTGACACATCAGGGCAATCCGAGGAATATGACAACAAGATGGTGGATGAAATTACCCAAATGGCAGTAAAGGGAGATATTGTGGTTATGGGTGATTTCAACATGCCTGATGTTGACTGGAATATCCCCACTGCCCTTACATGCAAAAGTAAGAATATAGTAGAGGCCTTTACAGGAGCAGCTCTGGCACAGCTGGTTAAGACACCAACTAGAGGGGAGAATATTCTAGATTTAGTTTTTACGAATGGGAATTGGGTTTCAGAGGTCAAGGTGGGAGAAAATTTAGGTTGCAGTGACCATCTATGTTTGTGGTTTGATGTAAAAACTCATTGTGAGCAATCCTATAATGCAACCAAAGTATTGGATTTCAGAAAAACAAATTTTAATGCAATGGGGGAATATTTAGATAATGAATTAAAGGGGAAGGATAAAATGGCAGGAGCGAGAACCCAGTGGACTGTATTAAAAAAGGCCATCTTAAAAGCCACTGGACTGTACGTAAGACAAATAACTAAAAGTAAAAGGAAGAAGAAACCGCTATGGTTTAGCAATGATGTAAGGGCTATAGTCAATGAAAAAAAGGCTGCCTATAGGAGGTATAAAGTGTCTGGAAGTATAGCTGATAGGGAGGTGTATAAAATGAGACAGAAGGAGGCGAAACAGATAATATATGCTGCTAAAGCCTCAAAAGAGGAAGAAATTGCCAAATCTGTAAAGAAGGGGGATAAAACCTTCTTCAGATATATTAGTGATAAGAAGAAGAAAAACTGCGGCATCACGAAGCTTAGTACCGGGAATAATACATGCATTAATGGGAATAAGGAGATCGCTGACCATTTCAATAGCTACTTCTGTTCAGTTTTCTCAAAAGACACCTTACAAAATAATACTATAGAGGGATACAGCATTGCTTCCAGCTGTACGGATTCAGCTCCAGTGATCTTAGAAGCCGATGTCTTAGAAGAACTTGAACGATTAAAGATAAATAAGGCAATGGGTCCCGATGGCATCCACCTCAGAGTTCTTAAAGAACTCAGATCTGTCATTACTACCCCCTTGACTGATTTGTTTAACCAATCCTTGTTAACAGGAGAAGTTCCTGAGGATTGGAGAATGGCCAGTGTTGTGCCTATTCACAAGAAGGGCAGTAGAGAAGAAGCTGGTAACTACAGGCCAGTTAGCTTGACATCAGTTGTAGTTAAAATGATGGAGACTCTACTCAAAAAGAGGACAAATCAGCACCTAAAAAACAATAACTTATTGGACCCAAATCAGCATGGCTTTACTGAAGGCAAATCATGTCAGACTAATCTCATTGATTTCTTTGACAATGTCACAAAGGTGTTGGATGAAGGTGGTGCCGTGGATATTGCCTACCTGGACTTCAGCAAAGCCTTTGATACGGTTCCACATAAAGAGCTGATAGATAAATTAGTGAAGATTGGACTTAATCCCTGGATAGTTCAATGGATTTGCAGCTGGCTGAAGCGTAGACATCAAAGAGTTATTGTTAATGGCGAGTATTCTGAGCAGAGTCAGGTTACAAGCGGTGTGCCACAAGGGTCTGTTCTGGGTCCTATTCTTTTTAATATGTTTGTGAGTGACATAGGGGAAGGTTTGGTAAGGAAGGTTTGCCTATTTGCCGATGACTCTAAAGTGTGCAATAGGGTTGATATTCCTGGAGGCGTCTGTAATATGGTAAATGATTTAGCTTTACTAGATAAATGGTCAAAGCAATGGAAACTGCAGTTTAATGTTTCCAAATGTAAAATAATGCACTTGGGGAAAAGGAATCCTCAATCTGAGTATTGTATTGGCAGTTCTGTGTTAGCAAATACTTCAAAAGAAAAGGATTTAGGGGTAGTGATTTCTGACAGTCTCAAAATGGGTGAACAGTGCACTCAGGCGGTAGGGAAAGCAAGTAGGATGCTTGGCTGCATAGCTAGAGGTATAACAAGCAGGAAGAGGGAGATTATGATCCCGCTATATAGAATGCTGGTGAGACCACATTTGGAATACTGTGTTCAGTTCTGGAGACCTCACCTACAAAAAGATATTGACAAAATTGAACGGGTCCAAAGACGGGCTACAAGAATGGTGGAAGGTCTTAAGCATAAAACGTATCAGGAAAGACTTAATGAACTCAGTCTGTATAGTCTGGAGGACAGAAGGAAAAGGGGGGACATGGTCGAAACATTTAAATATATTAAAGGGTTAAATAAGGTCCAGGAGGGAAGTGTTTTTAATAGGAAAGTGAACACAAGAACAAGGGGACACAATCTGAAGTTAGTTGGGGGAAAGATCAAAAGCAACATGAGAAAATATTATTTTACTGAAAGAGTAGTAGATCCTTGGAACAAACTTCCAGCAGACGTGGTAGATAAATCCACAGTAACTGAATTTAAACATGCCTGGGATAAACATATATCCATCCTAAGATAAAATACAGAAAATAGTATAAGGGCAGACTAGATGGACCATGAGGTCTTTTTCTGCCATCAGACTTCTATGTTTCTATGTTTCTATATTTCAAAACCAATTATTTAATGTGGGTTTTTAAAATTCACTTTCAAAGAGGCAAAACCAAATTAGACCATGGATGTCAAACTGGCGGTCTGCAGGCTGGATGTGTCACACATAGGCCACACCCACCCCAGCTCCACAAAGGCAAAAAGATATCGAGATATGTCACATGACACAATCAACTTTGACACCAATGGATTATTTTATTATTTTATTTATTTGTTTGTTTGTTTTGTCAAGTACGCAATGGTGGTATACAAAGATATAATAATATTTACATACATGATACTAGTAAAAGAGAAAAACTAGGACGGGGACGGAAGGCATTCTGGTGCACTTATGCACACCCCTTACTGACCTCTTAGGAATCGGGAGAGGTCAACAGTGGATAGTCTAAGGGTAAAGTTTTGGGGGTTAAGTGATTAGGCCATGTGAATTTTGCCATGCCCACAAAACCTAGAAAACAATGGCTGAAACAAACCCTAGCATGATGTCTTATCATCAGATAAATGGAAATGGCAGTTCCCACAGGGGAAGCTATTTCAACAAATCTTGATCTACAAACCACAAGCTAAGTAAAAACTACTCAAGTGACATTATCTCTTAGACACTTCTGCTAAATGGTCGGCACTGGACCAGAATATCTCCGAGACCTCCTGCTGCCGCACGAATCCCAGTGACCGATTAGGTCCCACAGAGTGGGCCTTCTCCGGGTCCCGTCAACTAAACAATGTCGGTTGGCGGGCCCCAGGGGAAGAGCCTTCTCTGTGGCGGCCCCAGCCCTCTGGAACCAACCCTCCCTGGAGATTAGAACTGCCCCTACTCTCCTTGCCTTTCGTAAGCTCCTTAAGACCCACCTGTGTCGTCAGGCATGGGGGAACTAAGACATCTCCCCCGGGCATATACAATTTATAAATGGTATGTGTGTATGTATGTGTGTTTAGAAAATGGGGTTTTTTAAATGTTTTTAGTAGAAATTTAGATTTGTTGTAAATTGTTTTTCACTTTGTTGTGAGCCGCCCCGAGTCTGCGGAGAGGGGCGGCATACAAATCTAAATAAACATAAATAAACATAAACTGAGCTTCATATATGGAAAAGTGAGCAAGGACCAAAGTATAGCTAGACTAGTCAGGGTTTTCTTCTTTGTTGGGGAGTGAAAGTATTTTTTTCATTTTGGTAGGAATGTTAAGTTTATTTCCAAGGTCACATTATAGGCTGAAAGGTGCTGAGGAACAATAGTGCTGACTTTTTAGCCGTAATGCTAGAATGGGTTCTGGAGACTCAGGGGTTGCACTTGGCCTACGACTGCCAACCTTCCGCCGAATACAATACATCTACCCAATCATTCATTGGTTGGTTTCCATAGCCTAAAAAGAATTTATGTTACTTCTGTGTCTTCTGCAATATGGAAATGAAGTTTGAAACTGTTTAAAAACATTGTTACAGGTAACCCTCAACTTGCAACCAAAATTGCACCCAGAATTTATGTTGCTAAGCAAAACATTTATTAGGTGAGTTTTGCCCCATTTTACGACCTTTCTTGCTGCAGTCATTAAGTGAATCACTGCAGTTAACTTAGTAATAGAGTTGTTAAGTGAATCTAGCTTTCCCATTGACTTTGCTTGTCAGAAGATCACAAAAGGGGATCACATGACCTGGGACACATCAACCATCATAACTGTGAGTCAATTGCCAAGCATCTGAATATTAATCTCATGGTCAGGGAGATGCTGCAATGGTTGTAAGTATGAACAGTCACTTTTTTCAGTGCTGTGTAAGTTTGGTTACTGAAGAAAGTATTGTAAGATGAGGACTACCTGTATTATTGCTGAATACCTCCCAGAGACCAATAAGAGCACAATAAGTTGGCCTCCTCCAGGTCCCATTGACTAAGCAATGCAAGTTGGTGGGACTGCAGGGGAGGGCCTTCTCTGTTGCCATCCAGGCTCTATGGAATCAACTCCCCACCACACCGGATGTCCATACTGCTCCCACCCTACTGGCCTTCCATAAGGCCACAAAGACCTGGCTTTGCCAGCATGCCTTGGAGCCATAAACTAACAACTATCATGGACAAATCGTATGAATGGTATGCATGCATGTTGTTGTGACCATAGTTCCCTCTAAGCTGAGCAGTGAGCAATCGCTCACTTAAAAATCATCATCAACTCAGAGTTTTCCAAACCTGCCCAGAAGCCGAGAGGGAAAGAGTGAGAGGGAAGGAGAGAGAGAGGAAGAGAGGAAGAGAGAGAAGCAGATAGAAAAAAGAGAGGAAGGAAAAGAGAAAGAAAAAGAATGGGAGTAAGGAAGAGAGAAAGAAAATCAAAATCTAGTTTGAAACTAGCTCAACTATTTAAGTGGCATTTTGATATTGATAGAGTTGCCTGATTATGAGCTCACTGTTATAGATACACAGTACAGTATTTTATTTTGAAATTCTCTGAGGCAAAACAGGGTGGATTTTTTATTTGTTTGTTTGTTTGTTTATTTATTTATTATTTCTGTGCCACCCAGTCCCGAAGGGACTGCTGCTCAGACACTATACTTTTCCGCCCACCCCCCAAAAAAATTAGAGGGAACACTGGTTGTGACTGTTCTATCATGTTTTTTTTAATGAGGGTTTTATTGTTTTAGATTTTATATTCGACCTCTTTTTATTGTATTGTATTTATATTGTTTATGGTAAACCGCCCTGAGTCCTTCGGGATAGGGCGGCATAGAAATCGGAATAAATAAATAAATAAATAAATAAATAAATAAATAAATAAATAAATAAATAAGTGTCTGCAGAAGACAACTTTTCATCTTTAAAAAACATTCATGGTGTTACTAGCTTTATATTAAAGAGCTTTTATATCTTTCAGATCAGAATGGCAAGAAAATTAAAATGTCACAAAAGCAATAATGAAGCAAATATTTAATTTATTTAATTAATTTTAATATTTAATTTTAATTAGAAACCCTTTTTGTGTTTCCACGTGAAACAAATAACCATGCTGCCACTTCATAAACCTATCAGATCCCACTTTGAACATGCCACATAGAAAAAAATTAAAAAATTAGAATTGCCTAATTTTGCACTACCTCTTACGCATGCAAATTGTTTGAAAATATTTACATTTTGTATTTATGTAACTGAATCATGCTTCAGAACTAATCATATGTAATACAAAATTTTTCCTTTTCCCAAAGAACCATCTTTCCAGACTGTAATTTGAAAGAAGAATTACACACATTTGCATAAATTTAGGCATATTCTGCATTATTATAATTGATTTTTCAGGCATGTCCTTCCTTCCTTAGAAACAGAGCCTCTTAGTCCAGGAAATTAAAGCTGAAAATTACCACAGATATGTTTTTTTGTATAACATATTTGCCCTTAATCCTCCAAAGGAGGTGGAGGGGACCCACCCTGATCTTATTTAAGACACCAGGCATCTATAGGATTATTTTGTTTTGTCTGAGGGAGGTTAGTCTAGATCTGGGAGAGGCAGGCTTAGGTACTCAAGACAAACTACAACCCCCAGCCTGCCTACCCCCCTCTTCATATGGCTGCTATATTAAAACAACACATATGCAGATTTCAAGGAGCTGTAACACCACTATTTTAAGGGTCTAAGTGCTACAGCTGTATGCTGCAGAAAGCCTGGATAACTTCATTGCCATCAATAACATTTACAGCTATGCAGGCTAGGAGGAAAATACAGGAACTTTGGCAAGAGCTAAATGCCTGCTAAAGGGGAGAGGGTTGAAGGGGGAAAATCTTGGCTTACAACCAGACAGTATCACTTAGCTGATTGGAGTCTCTGCAAATGTACCTTACTAATATATAGATTGCTAAGATACCACATTCTTGGCTGGGCCAACAAAATCCAGATTCTTAGCCTGTTATTTAATAAAGTATGCATGTGCTTATTTCTGTTCTGGCAGCTGCACTGGTTGATCTGATCATGTGCAGCATTTTGTTCCCCAAATTTCCACTAGCTGAAGTACAGATTTTACCAAATTTAAAACTAGTCCAATTCCCTTTTAGAGTGTAGTTCAGAAGTGACTGTTCTCGCAGAGGGGCCATTCTTGCATTTCTACAAAAATAATCTTCCAAGCACATCTTGTCCGAGAGGTAACCTGGTATAAGAAAATCTGACAAATCCCGTCATTCCAGTTTACCAATTGGAGATGACATTTATAAAGGCCACGGAAAAAGCTTTCTTTAAAGCAAAAATGAAAACACCCTAAGCGTTGGCCCATGCCTTCTAGGATAGTAATTTGCTTCCTTAGGATCTCCATCTTTTTTTTAAAGGAATTGAAAGATTATAAATTTATTAAAATGCTAATCAAGCACAGGATGAAACCAATGAATATCATGATAGTCTGTCGGACATCCCCAACAATCTACCTCTCCTCCTTTTTTCCCCTCTGCTAGAATTGGGTTCTTCTTACGTTCATGTCTTACAAACGTTCTCAGAGGCAGTTCTGGAAAGGGAACTTTTTTGGGAATTTTTACACAATTTGTGCCTGGACAGATTCTTGTAGGGTCCAGCAGAGACTCCATTTCAATGTCGTTTGGCGGGCCCCAGGAGAAGAGCCTTCTCTGTGGCAGCCCCAGCCCTCTGGAATCAACCTCCCTCGGAGATTTGAACGGCCCCCACCCTCCTTGTCTTTTGCAAGTTACTTAAGACCCACCTATATCGCCAGGCATGGGGGAACTAAGACATCTCCCCCAGGCTTATTATATTTCATGTTTGATGTTTATGTGCTGTATGGTTTTTAATTGCTGAGGTTTTTATATATTTTATTATTAGATTTGTTCCATTGTTATACTGTTTTTATTCTATTGTGAGCCACCCCGAGTCTTCGGAGAGGGGCGGCATAAAAATCTAATAAATTGAATTGAATTGAATTGAATTGCTTTTATCCACTAATTTGGGGGGGGGGGGGGAGATGAACCTCAGGGGATATTGATGGATGTTCTCAGAAGCCTTCCCACAAGAGTTTTATTGTGGTTTTGCTCCAGTTGTGTAAATAATAAAACATGGGAATTTTAATGTAAGCAAATGAAAAAAAAAATAGCTGCCCCAAGTCCTCAGAGAGGGGTGGCATATAAATAATATAAAATAAAATAATATAAATGAACAAATACATTCATCTATTGAAGTTATTCTTCCACATATTGACTCTATAGCCAATTAGGACTGGTGAGGTATCGAACCAAAGGTTTTGCAGCGTCATTCTTCTTAAAAGATTTGACCCTTTCCCTTACTTTAACCACACCTGAGATTCATGTAATTTTCACAACGTTTTAATTATGCAGTATTATAATTCATAATTCATAAGCATTTTGCTTACAGCACTTAATCTAGCAAATCATTTGTAGAGACTCTTTGTAAAGTTACATCTGTGGTAGATTTATTAAACATAAGAGGCAGGCTGACATGTCTGTTTTGAGTGTTAGCATACCCACTTCTAGTTAAGAGTCTGTTTCCTGGTTGGGCTGACCGATGTTGTATGATTTATCTCAGCTACTGTGAGAATCATTTTCTTGTATATGCTTTTACTGTTCTTAATATTGTTAGCCATCCAGAGTCATGTATGTGAGATGAGTGGCCAAATAAATTTAATAAAACCTACTCAGACTCGGTATATGCAGTACATCCTTATTTTTACATCTGTGTGCACGCTAAAGTGATGTTTAGTGTCTAAGCATGTTTTAAAATGACTTGCTGAATACACTACAATTAGTTGAGTTTACATTTTTGGTTCAGTCCAGAAAAGAAGTGACTTGCAGGATCAGGACTACCATTTTCCCCCTGCTCTGAAAGGGAAGCAATTGATGTTCATTCCCACACATTCTTCTATTGGGAAAGCTGCTGAAACTTACAGAAAAGGGAGAACATAGTATGTGTGGACCATAGAAGTAAATGATGAACTTTCTAACCTGCTGGAGAGAATTTGCTTATTATCAAAACCTTTGGATCTGGGTAGTGTATGGGCAAACTTAGGCAAACTTCTTGACAGGACACACAGTGCACTTTTGATCTGAGAGCGTGCCCATCCATGCCTGGCTATTAACCACACCAACTTCACTTGTATAGCTTTCTGTTTATATCTATTTGTGACTACTTTGCATAGGGTGAGGGAAAGCCATAGCTTGGGATAGCCAAGCAAAAATCTCCATTGAATCCAGAGCAAAATGGGTTGCATTTAAACTGGTCTAAACTGAAGTGACGTCCTATATGTATATATGTTAGAACATGGGATAGTCCAAAAAGACCAATTTTCTGTATGCCAGTTCACAGGTCGCCAGTTCCTCACACCTTAATTTTCTCATTACAGTCAAAATTGACTCAATTTATCCAAGATCAGTATAGCTTGAAGATCATAATTCTTCAGACTATGGTGAAACAGAATTCTGATGTAATGCAATTACTATTACTAAAGAGGGAAGAGTAGACTGCAAATATTCCAGAGTTCTTAAATTGTGAATTTATGACTTGATTCTGTTAATTTTTATCATTTTTGTGTAAGCTTCCTTGTGTGTGTGTGTGTGTGTGTGTGTGTACATACACATACAAAAATACATACATACATACATACATACATACTGTACATACATACATACATACATACATACACTGCTCATAATTATAAAACTATGTACCTCTCTTTTTTCCATTTTCAGTTGAAAGATCGAAATCTAACACTTTAATTGAGAACACATTTCGAAAAGGGGAGTTTATAAAGTTTTCAGTGAGGAGGACTGATGAAATACAGTTTGCAAGCAGTCCTTTGTTCCAATTGTATATCCTATCTTTTTGAAGGCCCACAAAAAAATTGCATCAATCACTGTTCAGAAAGATCAACTGGGGAGTCCATATTTAGTCAATATTAATATTTACTACTGCATTTCAGAGTTAACACACTCCTCCTTGGAATAGGATAAAGCAGCCTGTCTTGAAGCTATTATTAAACTGCCTGCAAACTATGGAGCATTTGTCCAAACTTAACTAGTGAAGTTAGAAGGTCCTTGGCAAAGAAAAACTTTAGCAGGATATGAACAGTTCACAACAGTACTATGAAGAGTTAGTTGGCATTAGCACACTTGCCAGTGAGGTATGAACCTTGCAAAAATCATATCATGCACTGACAGTTCATAAAAATAAATTAAGGTTTTCAAATGATGCAAGCCAGATTTAAGAAATATCACACAGAAAGGAAAATATTTCAGTAGAGAAGACTGCCAGAAAGAATTTCAGCTGCCAAATCTTTGCAGAAAGCACATACCTTCTCCCTAAGCCTGCCTTCCAGCATGCTGCTCTGCAGTCAATTCAAATGAAGCTGAGATTTCTCAGAAAAGTGCACAAAGCAAAAAGATTAGGTTTGTTTAATTTCTTTTAATTTCTTCTGTGTTTTATTCTAGATTTTTCACCTGTTGACTGCAGTGGTTTCAATTCAATTCAATTCCAATTTATTAGATTTGTATGCCGCCCCTCTCCGAAGACTCGGGGCGGCTCACAACAATAATAAAAACAATATTCCAGCAAAAATCTAATATTAAAAAGCACATAAAACCCTATCATATTTAAAAAAGCAAACAACATATACATACCCAAACATAAATATATATATTTTTAAAAAGCCTGAGGGAAAGGTGCCTGGCGGTATAGATGAGTCTTGAGTAATTTACGAAAGACAAGGAGTGTGGGGGCAGTTCTAATCTCCCGGGGGGAGTTGATTACAGAGGGCTGGGGCTGCCACATAGAAGGCTCTTCCCCTGGGGCCCGCCAAATGACATTGTTTGGTCGACAGGACCCGGAGAAGGCCAACTCTGTGGGACTTTATCGGTCGCTGGGATTCGTGCAGTAGCAAGCGGTTCCGGAGGTACTCTGGTCCAATGCCATGCAGGGCTTTAAAGGTCAAAACCAACACTTTGAATTGTGACCTGAAACTGATCGGCAGCCAATGCAGGCCACGGAGTGTTGCAGAAATGTGGGCGAATCTAGGAAGCCCCACGATGTCTCTCGCGGCCGCGTTCTGCACGATCTGAAGTTTCTGAACACTTTTCAGAGGTAGCCCCATGTAGAGAGTGTTGCAGTAATCGAACCTCGAGGTGATGAGGGCATGAGCGACTGTGAGTAGTGACTCCCTGTCCAATGATTACTATTCACTTTATCTAGAAACAGCCCCACCCCCATATTCTAGGAAGCAACAACTGGTTCAGCTACGCAATGCAAGGTATGAGTACAGGTATCAGTCCTAAATGAGTATCTCTGAGCAATCAAATCACCCAGGAGGCAGCTAACCTACATAGTACAGATAGTCCTCGATTTATGACAGGTCGATCATTCAAAGTTACAATGGACTTTCTCAGGCTACTTATGACCTGGGTTCAAACTTCTGATGGCTGCTCTCCCCCCTTCCCCAGGTATGTTATTGCATTTTGGGCAATGTCAACTGGTCCATATATAATCAATTCAGTCGTGGGTTCTAAAACCCATTGCTACTAGTTCGCACGTAGAAACAGGCCGAAACGGGAGCAACTCACCGTTGGATCAGTTACAGTATGCCACGATCATGTGACTATATTTTTATTTGAAACCAACATTTACTTCTGGTTTCATGCAAAAAACATTCAGTGCAGACTAAGGGTTCACTAAACAACTGCCTTGTTCACTCAATGTCTGCTGCATAATAAGATAATAAAATTGGGCATCGTCATGTGGAGTCCTGCTTAATAACCAGCATAATTTATGATGCAAATTCTGGGATTAATTATGTTGTAAATTGAGGATTACCCGTAGGGTTGTTAGTGCTTCAAAAGTGGTTCAGAAGAAATGCTTTGGAACTTTCAGGAACTAATTCACTTCTCCGTCTCTCATTAAAACAGTCCAATTTGTTTCCAGGCTTTTCACATTGGCATGAGAAAAACATATGGCTACTTTATGGATTGAATTATATTTTATGAGTTGATTCCTTGAAGCAGGAGCAATATTTTTCAGGACCTGTGCTAGCCTGAAATGTTACAGGCTGCTTTAATATAGGCTCCATTCAGAAGTCTAAAGAATTTCTTATGAATATTTGAAGTACCATAGTTATAGTCACACAGCATTTTTCCAATTTACTGGCCAGTTTAGAGTTCATAAGCAGTCATTCCCACTTGTGAACAGAAGCTTTCCCTAAAACTCTAAGCTATAAAAGTAACCCACTCCATCCACTTGTGTGTGTGTGTGTGTGTGTGTGTACAATACTTGTTTGATATGTAACCTCCTCCTGATCTAGTATGTACTGAAAAGAAACTTCATATTATACTTAAATTTTGTTTTGTTTTCTTGAAGGAATTATATGTGAAGATTATTTTCAGTTGGATCTTTTTTCATAAACTATTCCCTTGCTGTTCAAAACACATATATGTATATATATGTATATATGTATATATGTAAATGAGAAACAGAAATCCCAGCTGTTTTACTGCCTAACCCTAGACCAGGTGTGTCAAACTCGCATCATCATATTGATGTCATGTGATGTACTGTGATTTTGCCCTTTCGCTAAAACAGGCGAGCCTGCAGGACACAAGTTTAAGAACCATGCCCCAGACCAGGGGTAGGCAAAGTTGGATCTTCTATGACTTGTGGACTTCAACTCCCAGAATTCTTGAGCCAATCATGTTAGTTCTGGAATTCTGGGAGTTGAAGTCCACATGTCACAGAAGAGCCAACTTTGCCTACCCATGCCCCAGACCATAGCAAAAGCAGGTAATTTTTTGTAGGCAAGGACTACGTTTAAGGTTGTTTCCTTTGTCTCACTGAGCTGAACTGCAAGATTGTCTGCCACATCCCTAAAGCTGCTCATTCGAACCAGCCAGTCAGCAGCAAGCAGGAGATTGCTCATTGCCACCAAGACTGGGCCCAAACTAAGCCTGCAGGCCCTCACGGCAGAGAACCAGTTTTTTATTCTCATGGGGAAAGCTGTTTTCTTCACCTTTCACCTCCTTACAGCTTCACGGGCTTTTGAATAAAAGACTTTGGCTTCTCTGCCACATGGGTCAGCCTCTTTTGGAAATCTTCGAAAAGAAAGTATAGTAAAGCCATGGGGAGGGTCGAATCCAGCCCACGGAGGCTTCATTTTGGCCTGTAACACTCAGGGGAGGCCTCCAGAGGTTTCATTTAAGCCAGCAATGGGCCAGGGGAGGTCTCTGGAGGCTCATTTTGGCCAGCAGAGTGCTAGAGGAGGCTATTCAAGTCAAAACCGGGCCATGGGGGGGTCCCTAGCAGAGGCATTGTGGGACTGTCATTTGCTTTTTCCAGAATGGCCCCATTGGCCAGATCAAACTTTCCCACATGTCAGATCCAACCTATGGGCCTTGAGTTTGACCCCCCTGTCCTACACTATCAAATTCCTAGTCTCCTGCAGTTGATATGTCACAACAAAGGGTGGAGGAGCCTTTTTCAGTTTTACAGTTTGGTTTTAAATATGATAGGGTTTTATATGCTTTCTTTTTTAATATTAGATTTGTTTTGCTATAACATTGTTTTTATTATTGCTGTGAGCCGCCCCGAGTCTTCGGAGAGGGGCGGCATACAAATCTAATAAATAATAATAATAATAATAATAATAATAATAATAATAATAATTATTACAACACAGATAAGAAAAATGAAGAATTTGGCAATTTTGAGAATAAACTTTTCTCAATGTGAATTTCAGCCTATTTATATACTGAAAGAGAAAGGATATACAGTGATCCCTCGATTTTCGCGATCTCGATCTTTGCGAAACGCTATATCGCGATTTTTCCCACCCGATGACGTCACTCTCTTCCTTCCTTTCTCATCTTTCTTTCTCTCTCTCTTTCTCTATCTTGCTTCTTCCTCTCTCACACTCTCTTCCTCCCTCTCTCATCTCTTTCTTTCCTTCTCTCTCTTTCTCTATCTCTCCCCCTCTTGCTGGCGGGCGGCGGGCGGGCATCAGCGAGGAGCCGGGGTTTCCCCTTTGCGTGGGCGGCGGGGAAACCCCGATCTTCGTCTGCTCGCTGCTGCTGCGCTGCCGAGCAGATCAGCTGCTGGGTGGCCGCAGCAGCAGCGAGCAGACGAAGATCGGGGTTTCCCCGCCGCCCACGCAAACTCCACCATCTGCCGCGGCCATGGAAAAAGGGCACGCATGCGCAGATTGTGTTTTTACTTCCGCAACCCTACATCGTGAAAAATCGATTATCGCGAGGGGTCTTAGAACGGAACCCTCGCGATAATCGAGGGATCACTGTATTTTCATAAATATCTCCTTTCATCACTATGAACTAAAAATTTCATGGCAGCTTTGAGTTTGTTGGGGGGATCAGAATTCACCTTTACATGGCACAGTAGTGTCTAATAGGGTGAGGGAAGCAGAGATGATGCATTAATATAACATATTACATCAAATTCGATTACATCAATTTCCTATTGCTGGATCATCTACGAAAACTCCCAATAACTTTACCTATCCTGGTGATGTCCAAGTGAATCCCATTGGCCAGAATAATTGAAAATGGCTAACAATAAATAATAAAGCACAATGTGTGCTTTATCAGATAATGTCTTATAAGAAGTAGATGTACATTAGAAGCTTTGAATTGTTTGATGACAAACCTATGGCATGGGTGCCACAGGTGGCACATTGAGCCATATCTACCGGCCTCCGGGGGGCAGAGGAGGCAATTTTCACCCTCCCCAGGCATTGAATTATGGGTATAGGCACTCGTGCAGGTGCAGTAGTATGTGCGCAAGTACTTTTGGCACCCGAGAGAAAAAAGGTTTGTCATCACTGATTTAGGGTTTCTTCAGAAGCAGGAAAGGAACATTAACTAGTTTGAAACTTTATAATTCTAAGGTTTTTCTTTAAATATTGAATTTGGACAAGATACTCTCATTTTTTGTTTCTGGAAAGATAAGAGACTAAGCTACCAAAAATAGGATGATGTGGCTTTAAAATGTCAACAGTATTTCTAAAAGTATTTCAGCCTTTTTCATATTCTAATGCAGCGTTTCCCAACCGGTGTGCCACTAGTGTGCCGCGAGACACGGCCAGGTGTGCCGCCAAGCTCCAGCTGGGCGGGGCGCTGCCGGTGCCGACCTGGAGCTCCCGCTCGCAGCTGTCCCCCGGCTCCTGCTCGATGCCGCGGTTTTCGGCGCTCTCCTGCTGGGCCCCAAAGAAGGAAGGCAGGAAGTAGGAGAGCTCCATTCTTCGCGCCTTTTTCCCGCCTTCCTTCTTTGGGGCCCAGCAGGAGAGCGCCGAAAACCGCAGCATCGAGCAGGAGCCGGGGGACAGCTGCGAGCAGGAGCCCCAGGACGGAAGTACCGGCAGCGCCCCGCCCAGCTGGAGCTTCCCTGGCGTCGGCGGCAAGTGTCCTTTGTGGCCCAGCGGGAGGGCACTGGTGGTGGGAGCGCGGGGGGGTGGCTGCAGCGGCCGCAGGCAGTCGCGGGGAGATGGCGGCGGCGAGAGGGAGCTCCAGGCGGCGGCGAGAGGGAGCGCGCTCTCTCTCTCTCAGCTGACTGCAAGCGGGAGCCCTGACGGTGGCGGTTGGACGTGCTGCTGGACGTCGTACATGCTGGCGCTGCGGGCCTGGCATATACGGTGTCCAGCAGCACGTCCAGCTGCCGCCGTCAGGCTCCCGCTTGCAGTCAGCTGAGAGAGAGAGAGAAAGAAAGAGAGACATATAAGAGAGGCAGAGAGAGAGAGAAAGAGAGACATAGCAAGAGAGGCAGAGAAAGAGAGACAGAGCAAGAAAGAGAGACAGAGAAAGAGAGAGAGAAAGAGAGACATAGCAAGAGAGGCAGAGAGAGAAAAAGAAAGAGACATAGCAAGAGAAAAAGAGAGACTTAGCAAGAGAGGCAGAGAGAGAGAGAAAGAGAGAGAGACATAGCAAGAGAGACAGAGAGAGAGAGAAAGAGAGAAAGAGAGAGAAAGAAAGAGAGATAGCAAGAGAGGCAAAGAGAAAGAAAGAGACATATAGCAAGACAGTGAAAGAGAGAGAGAGCAAGAGAGAGAGCAAAAAGCAAGAAAGAGATAGCAAGAGAGACAGAGAGAGAGAGCAAGGGAGAGAGAAAGACATAGAGGAAGGGAAGGAGGGAGAGAGAAAGAGAGCAAAACAGAGAGGAAGAAAGAAAGATGGATGGAGAGAGAGAAAGAAGGGAAGGAAGGAAAAGAGAGAAAGAGGGAGAAATAGAGTGAAAAGGAGGAAGAGAGAGGGTGTTTTTTGTCCAAACTTTTCTTTAGCCCGCCCCTCCCCGCCCCCCCTTTCAATGTTCCCCAGGATTTTGAAAATATGAATAATGTACCGCAGCTCAAAAAAGGTTGGGAAACACTGTTCTAATGATATCTCTGGCTCTGTTATACCACCATTTATTTTTTTTCTAAAATAAAACTCAATGTCTTTTTTGGTTGGCTACCCATCCAGGGGTGGGTTCTAACTTACCTAGCTGCCAGTTTGCTTCCTCTCGCGCTGCATGGCCGCACCTCTTAGGGGCGTGCATGGTTTGCATCTGCACTGTGCCAAAAATACTAAACAAATCCTCCCCCAAAAGCCAAAAACAAGATTGCGGCATATGCGCAATGCTGAAAACCCAGCTTTTGCGCGTGCACATAAGAAAAAAAATCAGAATAATATCCCTTCCCCATAATCCCCCCTCCCCAATATGGCGGCGTTCACAGACAGGCACTGACTAAACTGGTTTTGGTATGTCACCAGTGGTCACAAGAAAACCAGCAAACATGGCTGGCTATGGTTTGTCGTGTCACCTGTTTATTTTTGCCATCACAAGTTGTTACTGCCAGACTTTAATATATCATATGAACACATTTAATGACTTAACCATAGCATATTGGACAACTTACAATTTGCTATGATTATATAACATACTAAGCCATAAAATGTAATCTATAAACCCTAACAGGATCATACAACTCATTAAGCTTTACAACCATAGTATGATCCCACATGGAAAAAAGAACTTAGATAGATTTTGTTTTTATAGAAAGGTAGGTTAGTTCCCAATATTTGATAGTTTTATTCTATGCTGAATTTTAATATGACACAGAATGTTTTGAGATTTCAAAAGAAAAAAAGGAGCTCAGGTCTATATTTTCCAGGAAGAGGCTCTTTTCACTGTGTCCTGAATAAATCACCTTACAACATGCATTTCAGGTTAAGGACTGTTTTTGGTTCTGGCATAAAGATCTGTATGGCTGATTTCTAAGAAAATTAAAACAATCCAATTTCAACAGGTTTACACCACATGGTGAACTAAAAATAGTGTGGTTTTAGCCATATTTGGACTTAGCTTCTATGACTCATGTTTGAGTGTGGGCTAATCAAACTCAGAAAATGAGATTAATTGAGCCACAATAAGCTATAAGAACACATCAGATAAAGTGATTTACTATCCTTTCATATTCAAATGATATCATTAATTGGATCAGGAGGATGCATGTTTTGCTGTGAGATGTAAATCTAATCAAATTAGTTATAAAAACAAAGAACAGTCCTTGGAGTCTTGAAGACAATGCTTCTTGAATCTTATGGTAAAAACTATTTCTCAGAACTTGATTATCTGCCTCTTTCTGAGGCAAAGTGCTGGGCTGGCTCTGTACAGTAAATATTTCTCTACTATTTCTTTCTCTATGGCATGGGAGGGACAATAAATAATAGGCTCCAACTTTATTTATTAGCCTATGGTTATATTGCTGATTTATTTATTTGCTCCACTCCAGTTGGGGAAAGCTAATTTCCTAGCTTCCTAGTTGAGAGGACTCAAAAAAACAATCATTCCCCACTGACAAAGCCACCCACAGTTATGGCTTTGTTGGTTACTGCACAAGGGAAAGTCAGATTAATTCTGGGGAATGAATAATTGGGTTGTCTCAACATAGTACATGCAGGTAACCATAAGTATGATTTATGTTTGTTTGTTTGTTTGTTTGTTTGTTTATTTATTTATTACTTAGATTTGTATGCCGCCCCTCTCCGAAGACTCGGGGCGGCTCACAACACGTGGAAACAAATCATAAATAATCTGACAATTTAAAATATTTAAAGATTTAAGAAAGACCCCATATACTAACAGACATACACACAAGCATACCATATATAAATTAAACATGCCCAGGGGGAGATGTTTCAGTTCCCCCATGCCTGACGGCAAAGGTGGGTTTTAAGGAGTTTACGGAAGGCAGGAAGAGTAGGGGCAGTTCTAATCTCCGGGGGGAGTTGGTTCCAGAGGGCCGGTGCCGCCACAGAGAAGGCTCTTCCCCTGGGGCCCGCCAACCGACATTGTTTCGTTGACGGGATCCGGAGAAGGCCCACTCTGTGGGACCTAATCGGTCAGTGGGATTCGTGCGGCAGGAGGCGGTCTCGGAGATATTCTGGTCCAATGCCATGAAGGGCTTTAAAGGTCATAACCAACACTTTGAATTGTGACCGGAAACTGATCGGCAGCCAATGCAGACTGCGGAGTGATGGTGAAACATGGGCATACCTAGGTAAGCCCATGACTGCTCTCGCAGCTGCATTCTGCACGATCTGAAGTTTCTGAACACTTTTCAGAGGTAGCCCCATGTAGAGAGCATTACAGTAGTCGAACCTCGAGATGATGAGGGCATGAATGACTGTGAGCAATGAGTCCCGGTCCAGATAGGGCCGCAACTGGTGCACCAGGCGAACCTGGGCAAACGCCCCCCTCGCCACAGCTGAGAGATGGTTTTCTAATGTGAGCTGTGGATCGAGGAGGACGCCCAAGTTGCGGACCCTCTCTGAGGGGGGCAATGATTCCCCCCCCAGGGTGATGGACGGACAGATGGGATTGTCCTTGGGAGGCAGAACCCACAGCCACTCCGTCTTATCCGGGTTGAGTTTGAGTCTGTTGACACCCATCCAGGCCCCAACAGCCTCCAGGCACCGGCACATCACTTCCACCGCTTCGTTGACTGGGCATGGGGTGGAGATGTAAAGCTGGGTATCATTGGCATATTGATGATACCTCACCCCATGTCCTTGGATGATCTCACCCAGCGGTTTCATGTAGATGTTGAATAGCAAGGGGGGAGAGGACCGACCCCTGAGGTACCCCACAAGGGAGCGACCTCGGAGCCGACCTCTGACCCCCCACTAACACCGACTACGACCGGCCAGAGAGGTAGGAGGAGAACCACTGAAGAACAGTGCCTCCCACTCCCAACCCCTCCAGCCGGTGCAGAAGGATACCATGGTCGATGGTATCGAAAGCCGCTGAGAGGTCAAGAAGCACCAGGACAGAGGATAAACCCCTGTCCCGGGCCCGCCAGAGATCATCCATCAACGCGACCAAAGCGGTTTCAGTGCTGTAACCAGGCCTGAAGCCTGACTGCTGGGGACCTAGATAATCGGCTTCTTCCAAGGACCGCTGGAGCTGGAGTGCCACCACCTTCTCGACAACCTTCCCCATAAAGGGAAGGTTGGAGACTGGATGATAGTTACTGAGTACGGCTGGGTCCAGGGAGGGCTTCTTGAGGAGGGGGCGCACAAGCGCTTCTTTATAGAGAGATGGAAAGACTCCCCTCCCCAAGGAAGCGTTGGTAATCTCCTGGGCCCAGCTCCGTGTCACCTCCCTGCTGGCCGAAACCAACCAGGAGGGACACGGATCCAGTAAACAGGTGGCGGAACTCACAGCTCCAATGGCCTTGTCCACTTCATCAGGTGTCACCAGATCAAACTCTTCCCAGACAGGTGGACAAGTACGTGCCCCAGTCACCTCGACTGACTCGTTGTCAGTCGACTCTGTATTACAATTGGAGTCGAGATCAGCCCGGATCCGAGCGACTTTATCATCGAAAAACGTGTTAAAATCCTCGGCACTGCTCTGCAAGGGCTCCCCAGCTCCCCCTGGTTAAGAAGGGAGCGGGTCACCCTAAACAGAGCGGCGGGCGGGATTCCGCTGATGCAATCAAGGCGGCATGGTAAGCGCATCTTGCCGCCTTGAGCGCCACTTTGTAAGTCTTAATAAAAGCTCTTACAAGTGTTCGATCGGATTCGGACCTACTCTTCCTCCATCGCTTCTCTAGACGTCTCTTTTGGCTTTTCAACTCCCAGAGCTCCTCGTTGAACCATGGGGCTCTACGGGGTCTAGCGCCGCGGAGAGGTCGCAAAGGCGCAATCCGGTCAAGAGCCCCTGCCGCAGCCGTATTCCAGGCCTCAGCAAGGGACTCCGTCGAACTGTGGACGAGTGCCTCTGGAATAACCCCAAGCGCCGTCTGAAAGCCCTCTGGGTCCATCAGGCGTCTGGGGCGGAACATCTTCATTGGTTCCGCCTCCCTGCGGGGAAGGATTGGAGCCAGGAAGTCAAGCCGTAGTAGAAAATGGTCTGACCATGACAAAGGCAACACTTCTAAGCCCCTTAGTCTCGGACCATTACTCAATTGCTCGGAAAGGAAGACCCGTTGTACCTACCTGAACGGTCTTCTCGATGCACTGGAAGGAGAGTCCAACATGGGTATTTAACCAATCCGATTGGTAGAGACTGAGTAAAAATTTACATAATAAAAGTTACTGCCCCCTTGCGGTCCCCCCATGAGCTCAGTTTTAAAAACGAAAGGCACTTAAGAGGATAACCAACTTTTATTGACCAATGCAATAACTCAGGAACCAACCCAACCTCCGGTGTCCCTGAACTTCAACTACCGGGTGGGTTTGGACTCTCCTTCCAGTGCATCGAGAAGACCGTTCAGGTAGGTACAACGGGTCTTCTCCACTGCATCTGGAAGGAGAGTCCAACATGGGATATACCAAAGATCTTTAAAGCCCATGGGAGGGAGAAGGTCTAACTAGGGACTTAGGAGAAACACAAACTCTTTGAAGAACCCTCCTGCCAAAGGCCGCTTCCGCTGAAGCAAAGGAGTCCAACTTATAATGTCTAATAAATGTTGTAGGGGCTGCCCAGGTTGCAGCTCGACAAATGTCCTCTATCAATGCTTGAGTAGACCAAGCCGCCGAAGTCGCCGCACTCCTGGTTGAGTGAGCTGTCAATCCTTCCGGAACTGTGTGTCCTCCAGCCTTGTAGGCCTCCGAGATACAGTCCTTAATCCACCGACTAATGGATTTCGCCGATAATCCAAGTCCCTTCCTATATTCAGAAAATGAAATAAAAAGATTCTCAGACTTACGAAATTCCTCTGTCCTTCTAATGTAAATCTTTAGAGCTCTCCGGACATCCACCTTATGCCACAGTAGCTCTGATGGATGACTCCCGTGAGAGCAGAAATCCGGGAGAATAAGTTCCTGTTTCCTATGAAACACTGTATTTACCTTTGGTACAAAGGTGGGGTCCAAACGAAGAACTACCCTATCCGGATAAAAGACACAGAGGTCAGGTCTCACGGATAACGCTGATAACTCCGACACCCTGCGTGCAGATGTAACAGCTACAAGAAAGGCTGTCTTGATGGAAAGTAGCCTAATTGGTATAGACCTCAATGGTTCAAAGGGAGGTTTAGTTAAAGCCTTAAGTACCCACGTGAGGTCCCAGGATGGAAATCTCCTGACAGGCGGAGAATGTTTATTCGTGGCTCCTTTAATAAAATCTCTGATCCAAGGATGCTGAGCCAAGGGACGAGACTCTGGAGTTTGAATCATGGTGGCTAAGGCTGCCACCTGTCGCCTCAAAGTATTAGGAGCTAAGCCACGTTCCACCCCGGCTTGCAGAAACTCTAAAACAGTTATTACAGAAGCTTCCCTAGGATCCTGTAAATCCTTGTCGCAAAATTTACAAAACGCAGCCCAGGTCGCCTGATAAATTCGTGAAGTCGATGGGCGCCTGGCAGCCTGCATGGTATCTATAACCTTCTCTGGTAAGTCCAACTGCTTTAATTTATGCCTTTCAAGTGCCAACCTGTCAAGTGTAGCCACTGAGGATCTGGGTGTTTCAGATTCCCCTGGCTCAACGAGATGATCCGATCTGGAATCCTCCACGGGGGTGACACTGAAAGTTCCACCAAGTCCGCGAACCACGGGCGACGTGGCCAATATGGCGCTAGTAAGATCACTTCCGCCTCCTCGTGAAGGATCTTTTCCACCACCCTCGGGATGAGATTCACGGGGGGAAATGCGTACAGGAGACCTGGAGGCCAAGGTGACAGTAGGGCGTTGGTCCCCTCTGCTCCTGGATCCGGAAACCGTGTGAAAAACCTCGGAAGCTGAGTGTTCTGGCCGCTGGCAAATAGGTCCACTAGGGGGACCCCAAACCTCTGGGTCAACTGGTAGAACAGGTCTGGATCGAGTCGCCACTCTGACGGATCCAGGGTAGCCCTGCTGAGCCAATCCGCTGTGGAGTTGCTGATCCCTGCGATATGTTCCGCGGTCAGTGACGCCAAATGGGTCTCGGCCCAGGTGAAGAGCCTCATAGTTTCCTCCATAAGACGTTGGGACCTCGTGCCCCCCTGATGATTCAGGTGGGCCCTGGTTGCTACATTGTCTGTTAAGATAAGTATGTGTTTGCCTTCTACTAGGGGGGCAAAGGCCAACAGGGCTAGGAACACTGCTCTTAGTTCTAAGAAATTGATATTGACCGAAGCCAATTCCTCTATTGTCCATTGTCCTTGGGCCATATGACGTCCCAGGTGGGCACCCCACCCGTATAAACTGGCGTCTGTGGTCAGAATGAGACGGTCCTGGGTACGAAAGGGGGAACCCTCCTGAATTGTTGCGGTGAGCCACCACTTCAACGACTCTTTGACCTTCCTTGGTAGGAAGATAATCCTTTGCGAGTGACTGACCCTGGCCCTCTGGGCTGGCAAAAGAAACCACTGAAGGCCTCTTATATGGTGTCTGGCCCAGGGAACTATACCTATGGCTGACACCAACGTACCTAGCACCTTTGACAATAGCGCCATCGGGGCCCGTCTGAGGCGGATCAAGCCGGCAACCAGGCGATGAATGTTCTCCTGCCTCTCGGGAGAGAGGGTTACCTTGCCTGATATGGTGTCGATGATGGAACCCAGATGTTGTAGTCTGGTTGTTGGAGACAGCTGACTTTTCTCCACGTTTATAGTGAAGCCATGCGCTTCTAAGGTCCGTATTGTTCTGGCTAAGTCCTCTCTGGCCTGCCTGGGAGACCTGGACAAAATAATTATGTCGTCCAGGTAGGCCATCAGTCTGATAGAATGAGACCGAAGACTGGCCGTCAGGGCGTCCAGCAACTTGGTAAAAGTCCGTGGGGCCGAGGAGAGGCCGAAGGGCATTGCCCTGTACTGGTAATGTACGCCTTCTGAGCAGAACCTGAGGAACTCCCGGTGTGTCGGGTGTACAGGTACGTGGAGGTAGGCCTCCTTTAAATCTATTGAAGTCAACAGGTCCCTGGACCGTACCGAGGGAAGAATAGTCTGTAAGGAGTGCATATGGAACCTCCTGTACTTGATGTAGATGTTGAGTTGTTTCAAATTCAGTATCATTCGGTATCCTCCTGAAGTCTTGGGTACCAGGAAGATCCTGGAGTAAAATCCCCTGCCAACTTCCTGCTGAGGTACCTGTTCGATGGCTTGTATTTCCAGTAAATGGGCAATCTCCTTGCGGATCTGCTGCCTCTTGTGTAGGTCCCGAAGCCTCGGGCAACTTACAAAGCGATGAGGAGGGGGCCCCATGAATTCCAGACGAAGTCCTTCCGATACGGTGGCTAAAACCCACTTGTCCGAGGAAGTGAGCAGCCAGGAGGGGCTGAAGTGCTGCAGCTTCCCTCCTAGAGGTAGGGGCCCGGAGGAGTCATTTGGAACGACGATATCCCCTCTGGTTGCCTCCACGAAAGGGCCGCCTGGACTGCTGGAAGCCTCTGGGACGATCCTGATAAGATCCGCGATCATTCCTGAATGATTGCTGGGAGTACTGATTCTGGTGAAAACCTCTCTGCGCCTGTCCTTGTCCGGTAGAAGCATCCCAACGTGGGTTCTGCCGTCTGGTGTAGGGAGTAAAGCGACGGTCCTGGCGTCTATTGGACTTAAGGAGGACCTTCCTCTTGTCCTTGTCCTCTATGAGGACTTTATCCAAAATGTCACCGAAGAGCATCGATCCCTGCAGTGGAGCTGAGGCCAGGCGCCATTTTGATTTCAAGTCTGCTGGCCAATTTCTCAGCCACAAAAGCCGGCGCGACGACAGCGTAGTGGCCATGCCCCTACTGGCAAACTTAGCTGCGTGTAGGGTGGCGTCGGCGGAAAACTCAGCTGCGGCCTGTAGTTTGCTGATATCCTGGCGAAGTCTGGCTTCCTCCGGGCCAAGGCGTGACTGCAGTTCCTGGAGCCACATGATGGAGGCCCTGTTGAAGAAGGAGGCCGCAGCAGCCGCTCTGAAACCCCAGCCCGCCATTTGGTGGGTCTTGCGTAATAGGGTTTCCGCCTTTCTGTCCTCTGGTTTCAAGCTCTCCCCTGTCTCTGACGGTACAAGGGCACTGGAAACCAGCGTGACTACTGGCTGGTCAATGGGGGGAAACTCCAAAAGTTTTTCCACCTCATCGTCGAATGTGTAGAACTTGCGCTCCAAATTCGAAGGGCCCTGAGCCGCTGCGGGGTGTTGCCAGGGCTTTTTGACTCCCTCAACGAAGATATGCGATGCCGGGATGTGGTCCAACTCGGGTTGGGGTTCTCTCAAAAGGGAAGCAGATGTCTTGCCGGTCTCTGCTTCTGGTGTCTTAGCCGCTCCCTGCAGGTCCATTACCTGCTTTGCCTTAAAAAGCAGAGTCCGAAACAGCGTGGGCTTAAACAGTCCGGCCACTGGCTGCTGTTCTGGGGTGTTCTCATCCTCTGAGAACTCATACTCTTTATCACTGTCCTCGCCAAAGTCCGGATCCTCTGAGAGAGACCCCAAACCCGAGGGGGGCGGTACTGGCCAAAGGCTTCTTGCCTGAGTCTGAGGTCGGTTCACTTGCTGGCCTGTCCCGGCATTTACTCCTTGAGCATAGACATTTGCAAACATCTCCTGTAATTCTGGAGCCATGTGCTGCCACGAACCAGTCTGGGGGCGCAGCCCCGCCGCTGTGGGTGTAAATGTGGCAGAAGGTGCCTGGGTGCCCCTCCTTGGGAGCCCGGAAGGTTCAGGTCTAGTCCAGGACAAGGCTGGAGACGGGGCCTGTGGCAATGACATGAACTGTCCCTCTGGGGACCAGTCCACCCTCCTGTAGGGGTCCCAGGTGTCCAAAGGCTGACTGGGGGGTCCCAGGTTCAGGTGTGGTTGGCTGCCTCTGAGTCAGAGGTACTGGAGAAGGGGAGGGGTGCAAGGCTGCCTCCAATTTCTTCTCTAGCGCCTTTATGCGCTTTTCTGCCTCTTTTAATGAGGCCACCGAAGCAGGGGACTGGGAGGGCTTTGACCTCTCCTTATCCTTCCCCTTAGCCTTCTCCTTGCTCACCACTGGGGAGCTGGCCTTCTCGGTATTGGGCTTATCCTCCATTGTACTCACAGCTCCGGTGTTATAATAGGAGTATCACGAGAAAATTGCCTCTCAACAGCTTCGTCACGAAGGAAAAAATGGCTGCCGATGCTGGCCTCGCCCTTGCGGCTGCGCATTAGAGCCGTAGCCCAATTCGCGCCTCTCAGCTGCCGGAAGCCCTTCCGGATGGCGCTCCTGCGCTCCGTGGGGGGGTGTAGTCAAAATGGCGCTGCCCAGCGTTTTCGCGGGTCTTTTGCGCTCACCCCCCCTTTCGCCGCTTCTTCGGGCTTTCCCAGCCCGGTCTCTGCCCTCCAGGGCTCGCCCAGTCCAGCCGCGGCGATCCCAGCGCTGGCGGCGGCGGCGGCGGCGGCAGCGGAAGTCTCTGCGGCATTCCTCGCCGCTTCACAGCTGATTCGGGCTCCGGCGCTGCCTGCGAACCCCTCCGGGGGTCGCCGTTCTCCCCGAGCCTCCCAGTGGGGGGGGCGGACCCCCCCACCTTCGGCTCGCAGCCCTTGTTTGACCGCTGAGGCCAGGGACTCCGGGCTGAGGTGCTCCTCTTGGGGGCAGTTCCCTCGGGGGGAAGCAGCCCCTAAGGAGATCGTTGGGGGTGTTGTCCGCGGAGGACAGAGACCCCTGCCTCCAACGTTGATCAGATCTGTAAGGAGACAAAGGAAAAAAGATTAAACTGGTAATAACACCTTAAAATTTATTCAGCAAAACTCAGTATGTCTCTACTCTGGGACTGAGTTTTTAAAACTGAGCTCATGGGGGGACCGCAAGGGGGCGGTAACTTTTATTATGTAAATTTTTACTCAGTCTCTACCAATCGGATTGGTTAAATACCCATGTTGGACTCTCCTTCCAGATGCAGTGGAGAATACCATGTCAGGTGCGTGCCCTCCCTCGTGAGTCGGACCCTGTACTACTTGAGTCAGGTCCATGGCTGTCATGGTGGCCATGAACTCCTGTGCCAGCCCAGAGGTTTCGCCGAGTGACGGCAGGTTGAAGTCCCCCAGGACAATGAGTCCGGGGAACTCCACCGCCAACCCGGTTACCTCCTCGAGTAGCACAGGCAGGGCTTTTGACACACAGCTGGGAGGCAGGTACGTGAGAAATAAGCCCACCTGAACCCCTAAGTCCAACTTCAGCAAGAGAGACTCGCAACCCGCAATTTCCGGAGCAATGAGTCTACGCAGGCAAAGGCTCTCCCTGGCTATAATAGCCACTCTTCCCCCCCTTCCCTGGGGTCGAGGTTGATGCCATATCTGAAACCCGGCTGGGCAAATTTCAGAGAGAGGAACACCTCCCTCCGGGCCCAGCCAGGTTTCAGTAATACAAGCCAGGTCGGCCTCCTCATCCAGGATCAGATCCCGGATGAGGAGAGCTTTATTTACCACCGACCTGGCATTGAGCAGCAGCAACCTGAGCCCAGGGCCAGAGTTACACTCATCACCAGTACCCAAGATTGGGCTCACAGAGCCGGAACAAGGCACCGTTATTAAGCAATGGTCTCTCGTTCCGCTGGAACGGCTAACCCTGTGACCCCCCGCCATATCTGCCTCTCCCCAGCAACACAGGAATATTTCGGCCCTCTGCCACCCCAGAGATCAATGCCCCTTCCTCTCCTGTCTCCCGAGTGTCAGGTGGGCCAAATCTATCACTCATACTACTGTCACTCATCTCATCCATACCATATTCCCACCCACCCCAACCATCACACTCATACCAGTCATTCATTCCATGCACAACATTGAATCTATTCCAATCATCCATTAATTAGAAAACCCCCCCAATATTAAAAAAGGATTAAATTAATAATAGATAAAACTGCTGATAAAATGTGACACAATACATGTGGTGGATATAGATTATAACAAGCCACGGTCCCAAAATATAAGCAAGAATTTATATCTAAGCTCCAGTTTAGATTTCTCTTTCTCTATTTCAGAGGTGGGTTTATCCTGGTTCAGGCTGGTTTGCCTGAACTGGTAGCGACCCACTGGTGACATCACAAAGACATCACCAAACTGGACTAGTCAGTGTTGGTCCGAGAGCACCACCATATTTTTTTTTTATTTTTCTGAATCTTTCTTCTTTTGCACATGAGCAGAAACCAAGTTTCTGGCGCTGAGTATGTATTGCCTTCTTGTTTTTAGCTTTTTTCCTTTTTGAATTTTAAAAACTTTTTCTGCACTACGCATGTCCTGCCTATCCAATATTTGTTCACTCTGCCCAGTCCTTAATTGCAGAATCTAGCTGCATACTTCTGCTCATCACTGCTGGCAAAGATAAAGTAAAAGGGCATAGGCCAGCAAGTGGGCAGGAGAGCTGGCAGAGGGTGTGCGGAGAGAAGGAGGGGAGCACGAGAGAGATCAATGTGAGTAAAATGCAGCTAAGATCTCCCACATGCTTCCTTGCCAGGCCAGCTGGGGGAAAACCCATGGGAAGGGCTTCAGGGCTTCGGGAGGGAGAACTGATGGAGGGATGAGGCCATCAGCAGGTAGACCAAGGGAGGCAGGATGTGTAGAGGAAGGGTTGAGGGAGGGAGGGGAGCACATGGGAGATTGTCATAAGTAAACTGCAGATAGGATCTCCAGCCTGCTTCCCTCCCTACCCGCAGGCATCGGTCTACCCACTGCTGTATCACCCCTCCACCATATCTCTCTTATTCTCTCTCCTGCCACTGTCACTGCCTGCTTTCTTCCTTTTCCCGCCATGAAACAAAAGCAAATGGAAGATGGGCTTCTTTTGGAGGGCAGGTGGCTGTGTGCAGCCAGGGAGGGAGGGAGGGCAGCGAGAGCAACAGCCCCTTCCAAGTGCAGGCCTGGCCCCCTCCCCATGTGGGGGGCAGCTGCCATCTCTCAGCCACAAGTGACTTCCATGCCACACTTGTAGTTGCATGGCCGGCTGGATTAACAGATGTACTGGGGGCCCTTTGCCTGACACTTCCATGCACTACGGTTGGCATTCTCCTGGTGCTTCTTGATATCTCAGCAGCTTTCGATTCCATCTACCATGGTATCATTCTGCACCAACTGGAAGGGTTGGGAGCGGGAAACATCATTCTGCGGTGATTCTTTTCCTACCTCTCTGGTCGGTCGCAGTTGGTGTTGGGGGGAGAGATCATCTCCTAGGCTGGGATGCCTCAGGGGTCGGTCCTCTCCACCCTACTGTTTAATATGAAACCACTGGGTAAGATCATCCATTGGCACAAGGTGAGTTTCAATCAGTACACTGATGATACTCAGCTGTATGTTCTTTCCCCCTTCCCCCTGTGCCAATTCAGTGAAGCAGTTGAAGTGATGTGCCAGGGTGTGAGGGTCTGGATGGGCATCAACCCTGACAAGACAAAGTGGCTGTTGGTTCTGCTTCCCAAGGACAATTCCATCTACCATTTGGGGAGGGAAACTCTGACCCCCTCAGAGCAACAGTGTTCCCTCTAACGTGAGTTATGCACTATAGCGCAGGAGATTTGAGATGTCTGCCCATGAGCTTCCAATTCCAGCGTGGAGGTCTGACCTCTGCGCTGGAATTGGCAATTAGAATAAGGTGACCAGACCTTGATCATTTGATCTGCCTCTCGCTCCATTTAAAAAATATCCCGCTTTTTTTTCCACCCTGGGGAGGGAGGGGGAAGAGAGAAAGAGAGAAAAGCCCAGCCGGCTCATTTCCCCCCCTTCCTCCAACTCCAAAATGCGGCGTGACTTTAAAACTGACTGGATTGGATTTCCACCATGGGGAAGGAGCGGGGAAGAAAGAAGGAGAGAAAAGTATGGCTTTTTCTAATTGGATATTGTATTTTTTAAATTCTCATTGAAGGCATTTTTAATTGCTTCTAAATGATGTTGGTTTTGCTTTTGCAAAAAACAAAAACAAAAAAAAATCAAAACAACCTCCTTAGGTGCAAGTCAGCTGAAAGTCCTGGAGAGACTGAAGGTAGATAATTCATTAACAATCAAGGCATGTCAAACTGATCTGTGTTTTGTGAACTAGATACTGGATATTGGATACTAGATGTATAAGTTATTATTTATTATTATTATTTATTTAGATTTGTATGCCGCCCCTCTCCGCAGACTCGGGGCGGCTCACAACAAAGTGAAAAACAATTTATAACAAATCTAAATTTCTACTAAAAACATTTTAAAAAACCCATTTTCTAACACACATACATACACACATACCATTCATAAATTGTTTATGGTTATTCCCAGTTTCTGGAAGCATTGTCTACAAGGTGGGAAGATGTTCCTCTAAAGAGATGTCTCTTGTGGCTTGTACATATATTTTAAAATGTGAAACATTTTCTAACAACCAAGATGGAAGGAACCTTGGAGGTCTTCCAGTCCAACCCCCTGCTTAGGCAGGAAACCCTACACTACTTCAGACAAGTGGGTATCCAACATCTTCTTTAAAACTTCCAGTGTTTGAGCATTCACAACTTCTAGAGGCAAATAGTTCCATGGATTAATTGTTCTCACATTCACTCCTTGCTTCTAAGTTGCTTCTCTCCTTGATTAGTTTCCACCCACTGTTTCTTGTCCTACAGGTGCTCTGGAGAATAACTTGACTCCCCCTTCTTTGTGGCAGCCTCTTATTTACATTGTAAATAAGCTGTCTCAGACAATTCTCTTAATTAAAACAGAACTCTTATAAAATTGAACATTAAGTAATATCCTAATATACATTTTGAAACTTTGAACTAGAGGAATCAGCAAATGTATGATACTTTAGTGACTGGACAGATATTTAGCAAGATATTTAATATATTCCACTGCTGGTTGGCATTTATAGCCAAAGAAACATCCAAACAATTGTAGCCTTCTGTTAAAATGAAGCCTTCTGTGAACATAATACTGTATACTAGTTGGGAGCAAATATACCTTTGTATTTCCACTCATAAATTAGTTTGATTAACAAAGAAGATAAAAACAAAGTTTTATCATGGTTAACATGGTTTCTTGATGGTAAAAGATATATTTAGGTGTTGTTTAATATTAGGATGTATTAATTCATAAAATTGGATTAGAATTTTAGAACTATATAGAATTACATAGGTAAAATTAATGGAAGATACATAGGATAAATAAGGGGTTCATGATATGTACTGTATGGTTTTATGAATTTGCATTGGAAATGTAGAGGATTGATGAAAGTTAATAATAGTAAATGCTAAGTGCCTGAAAAGTAATTGAGCTTGGAAATATTGAATGAAATTATAGAAAAGTAAATATGGAAATATCTCGTTGAGGCCTTTGAGGTGAGGAAGGTCCAGGCACCATAACCCTAACCCTTGATGTGAGTGACATCAAGTTGGTCATGCCCATCCATTCATGACCACCCAGCTACAAGATCACCCAGCAACCCCACCCAGTCACATGACCTTAAAGCCACTCCCAACCAGTCACATGCCTGCCAAACCACTCCTACCCAGTCACCCAGTCACATGACCACAAAGCCATGCCTACAGTCACATGACCATCAAGCCATGCCCACAAACTAAACCATGCCCACAGACTGGTAGTAAAAAAAACTGGAACCCACACTTGCTCAACTTGTAAGTGCACTCAGAATAACTCAAAATGAAATTACATTATTATTGATACTTGTGTGTATGCAGTCTATGGGAGAAATATATTAGTACTGTACGCATTTATCTATGATTGCATTTCTAAGTTAAGCTGCATCTGTGATTTTCTGCCTGCCCTGCAACTCCAGGTCGCTCTGGATCCTCGGAGAGGGGTGGCATACAAGTCTAATAAATAATAATAATAATAATAATAATAATAATAATAATAATAATAATAATAATAATAATAACTATTTAAAAGGGAAATTCCAAAACAGAATTTACTTCACACATAATCTTGGCAGAGGCATCAGGAATAATTATATTTGCAAATGAAGTGTACATGCTATTTAGAAATAAATCCCAATAATTCAATATGGCCTCCTCAGATGATGACTCCTTATAAGAGGGTCACTCCCTATATGGATGCAACAGCAATATTTAACTGCTTAGCTATGTCTTCTCATCCTTTTTACAACTGCATAGCTATTTATTCCATTCATGTTGGTTCTCTAAAGTATGTAAAGATATGCGAAGCATTCTTGGCTTCTCTATTGATCCCTCAAACAAATCAGGTTCAATCCTTAAAGCAGAGTTGGATGATTACTCCAATCAATGTATTTCAAGTGTCACAGTGGAATAACTAATAATTATTCTTATGGTTATCCCTATAAGAAGACAAACATTAGGGAATTTGTTGGTTCTGGTTTGTTGCCAAATATTATTTAACTGTATATTATTAATTAACCTTTGCAGTAGTTTAGTAGCTATTAATTAACCTCTGCAGTGCTATAGTAGCTATTTCAAACCCATTGCCCCCACAACAGGATATCTTGGTCCAGTTCTGTTCAGAAAACACGAATACTTGATAGTAACATGTGAACTTGTCTCATTCAGTTACTAAATCCACAGCAAACTATTTCAGTTTGTAAGGCTGGGCCATGATATATGAGAGGGAAGATTAGATTATCTTGCTTTCAAACAGATTCTAGTGTAATCAAATTTACAGTACTGCAAAACGTCAAACAATCCGATGAATGCTTTTTATACAATAGAATATCAGTTCAATAAGTTGGAAACAGGGAGGTTTATATATGTAACAGGAAATATCTATTTAATTATAAATTTTAGTAACTCCTTTCCCCATTGCAGCAAGTGCATTTCAAACATCAGACTTTTTTTTTTTAAAAAAAGCTTGCATATATCCTATTTCCCATTCAAAAACAAGTAATTTATGTGTAAAAAAAGAATAAGCTCTCTTACCTGATTTCCTTTTTGAGGATCCATAATCCCTGAAAAAAAGGCAACAACAGATAGACATGGTTAGATCCTGGAGCATAGGGGAGGGGACGCTGAGGTCCCAGGCTCCTATCGGCTTATTCAGAGATACATTGTAGGGTCCTTCTGTTTTAAATTGGAGCTGGGGACCATAAGGCATTGACACACTTAAACAGCCGCGATGTAGTTTCCTAGATCAGCAGCAGCAGCTGCTGGTGCTCTGAAGCAATTGAGTATAAGAAAGCCCATGTGATCTATCAGAGAGACCAGACCATCCAGGCAAACGAAGGGGGAGAGAGAGAATATCAATTCTTTCCTCTCCTCTCTTTAAACAAGCTTCTGGTAGAGCTGTTGCTGACTCTTAACTCCTTATTGTTCTCCTCCAACTCAAAGGCACTGGCTATTCTCTGTAAAGTCCCTACGTTTTGCTTAGGCAGCATTTTGTGATGCTCAAGATCATCTGGTTTCAAAAGCTGTTTGCCATCTGCATTGCCGGCAGCTCCTTCTCGTTATCTCTCCTAACACTTGCCTGTATTAAAAGAGAAAAACTACTCTGGCTTCTTTCACATAAGAACAAATACTGGGGATGATTTTTCTTTCCTCATTGGCAAAATGAAAGCTAGAGCAAGCCAGTTCTTTTGACAAGGCACCCTTTAAGAAAGAACGATCACGCTTATCAGAATATCACATGGTGCAGAACAGCATGGTTAGTCCTTAAGAAAAATCTCTTGTATTTCTAATAGAACAAAATATTTTTTTTAAATAGCACTATCTCATGTCTGGTTCTTTTAATAAAAATGGCTAATTTTTGTGTAACCGTGAAGAATGATTCACGGGTACAATTTTTAAAAATCAATGCATATCAAGAGTTTATTCTTTTATAAAGTCCTTTTCCACAAGAAATAAATGTGGCCTTTTAAAAAATGTTTCCTAGGATTTCTTTCCCCCCGCCTGTTATTGACTTTTAGATGAATCTAGGTAAATTTTTCAACACTGAATTAAATGTGTAAATGACTCACAGCCTCTGAAAACAATGTGAGCTTGATACGAATGTTAATGTTAGTAATAATATTTGAAAATTAATTACTCCATTCCGGTAAGTGAAATGGCTTATATACCATATTACAAAAAGTAATGTGAAATGGGAGAAAATGTGATGTATAGTTAAATTAAAGTCATCTAAATACAATCCTGTATTAATATATTCAGTTTAAAGTTCCATTGGGTTTAAGTAAGCCTATGCATTAGCAATAAGATCTGAAACAGAGTAACCTCCATACTTAAATGCAAGGCAGGCTATTTGTATTGCAGGCTACTTCTCTGCGCACAGCCTGGAGTTTGATCCTAATCAGCCCAAGCTTCCATCCTTCTGAGATCAGTAAAATGAGGATCCAGATTGTTGGAGACAATATGCTGACATTGTAAATCGCTTAGAGTGTAAAGCACTATGGATCAATATATGTCTAAGTATTATTGCTATTTTTGGTAGAGTCTTCAACAATGAAGCTAAGATCTGCTTTCCTATCTAGTTTAAAAATAAATGTTAGCTAAATATTCTTTTTCAGCCTTAACTATGAAGCTTCTTCTGCTAGAGGAGTAGCTAGGGGATGGAGGAAATCAGAAGGCTTTTCTCTTTGCTTATATACTACTAAAATTATTTTGATTGTAACTTTTAGAATAGAGAATAGAATAGAACAGAATTTTATTGGCCAAGTGTGATTGGACACACAAGGAATTTGTCTTGGTGCATATGCTCTCAGCGTACATAAAAGAAAAAGATACATTTGTCAAGAATCATGTGGTACAACACTTAATGATTGTCATAGGGGTCAAATAAGCAATGAAGAAACAATCAATATTAATAAAAATCTTAGGATACAAGCAACGAGTTACAGTCATACAGTCCTAAGTGGGAGGAAAAGGATGATAGGAATGATGAGAAAACTAGTAGAATAGAAGTGCAGATTTAGTAAAAAAAAGTCTGATAGTGTTGAGGGAATTATTTGTTTAGCAGAGTGATGGCGAAAGAGTAGAGTAACTTGCGAAAATAAACATTGTTGGACAACAATATTTGTTTCACGGTACTTCAAATGAGCTAACTTACAGAATGCATCCAAAATGTGATTTGGAAAATTTGTGATTGTTGCAATGCTGCCACCAGTTCAGTAGACTGATCTTGTCCTAGCTTTCCAGACGCAAGATACACTGGCCCCTACTATGGCCACTACATCTCAGTAGATCAGTCCTGACTCTCTAGGTAAACTGGTTCCACCACTGGCTGCCAGAACGTGGTTAGTTGTGGTCAAGCTGGCAGGAAGTTGGAAGTCACTCCTGTTCCTAGTGAAGGGCTACCTGGCTTATGCAGGAAAACCCACGTTTTCTTTTACTGCAAATTAGGTGCTCTGGGGTGGACCTCCATTTTCGCTACCCCACTGCATTCCCCCCATCCGGGCAGCAGCCCACCCCTGCCTGCTCCCGTTGCTTTTTTGCCCTTAGTCATTCTTTTTCTGTTTAGGTAAGGAAATATTTTTAAAACATGTCAAAGATTGTCTAGTTTTTTACCAACATTCAGATTCATTAAAACTACAATTGTAGAAATCCATATGATCTATGAGGGTCACCCAGAAAGGAATGCACCATATTTTTTTCTCAGCCTACAGTAATGGTATGAATGCAAAACTTTAGACATATAGCGTTCCATCAATTTTCGCAGGGGATGTGTTCCGAGACCGCCTGCGAAAGTCGAATTTCCGCAAAGTAGAGATGTGGAAGTAAATACACTATTTTTTACTATGAAGCCTTCCCTTAACACTTTAAACCCCTAAATTACAATTTCCCATTCCCTTAGCAACCATTTAGATTATTACTCGCCATGTTTATTTATTAAAGTTTATTTTTAAAAATATTTATTAAAGGTGGATGAAAGTTTGGTCATATGATGTTATCGGGCAGGAAAAACCGTGGTATAGGGGGGGAAACCGCAAAGTATTCTTTAATTAATATTTTTGAAAAAACGTGATATAGACTTTTCGCGAAGTTCGAACCCGCAAAAATCGAGGGAACACTGTACATTATTTGAATTGTCAGGAGTACATGTGAAAATTTTGGGTTTCTTCAGACAGAAAGTGTAGCTGCAGCAGTGATTCGAAATAGCATCTGTAAGTGATGTACGTTACAAGCAGCATGTTGTCATTGAATTTTCACTGTGGAGAAAGAAATTGTTGGGAACATTCACAAACATTTGTGTACAGTTTATGGAGAATCTGCAGTTGACAGAAGTACGGTTAGTCATTGGGCACATTAGAAGATGGTTCGACAGAGCTCCAAGTCTTCATGACCAGAACAAGGAGTCATACCAACAGGGCATCTCGCTGGAGGAAGGCCATAGAACGGGACAGAGATTACATGGAAAAATAGGGAGTATAGAAGAAACATCATTGTTTCTTGTGTATAAGTTTCATTGTGTTCAATAAATAATTGTTGAAGAAAAAAAATATGGTGCATTACTTTCTGGGCGACCCTCGTATAACATAGAAACATAGAAGTCTGACGGCAGAAAAAGACCTCATGGTCCATCCAGTCTGCCCTTATACTATTTTCTGTATTTTATCTTAGGATGGATATATGTTTATCCCAGGCATGTTTAAATTCAGTTACTGTGGATTTATCTACCACATCTGCTGGAAGTTTGTTCCAAGGATCTACTACTCTTTCAGTAAAATAATATTTTCTCATGTTGCTTTTGATCTTTCCCCCAACTAACTTCAGATTGTGTCCCCTTGTTCTTGTGTTCACTTTCCTATTAAACCCACTTCCCTCCTGGACCTTATTTAACCCTTTAACATATTTAAATGTTTCGATCATGTCCCTTTTCCTTCTGTCCTCCAGACTATACAGATTGAGTTCATGAAGTCTTTCCTGATATGTTTTATGCTTACGACCTTCCACCATTCTTGTAGCCCGCCTTTGGACCCGTTCAATTTTGTCAATATTTTTTTGTAGGTGAGGTCTCTAGAACTGAACACAGTATTCCAAACATCTCTACACGCTGGACAGTTAACATATAACAAAAGCTATAGCTGTTTATATTCAAAGCTCACAGCTTGTCTGTATGAAACAGTTGTAGAAAAATGGAACATGATGATTATTCAAAGTAGGGTATAAGTGAGAAATGTTAAATGTAATGGATGGTAGATTATTTCTATTTATGATTTTTTTAAAAAAAAAATCAGATTTAATTGGCTCTCAGATGTGGAGATATGGAGGAGATAACTTTTAACATGTAGTGTGTGGAGTGGCCTGTATGTGAACCTTATATTTTCATTTTCATTTAAGATATAGTTTTATGTATAGTATGATTGTGTTGTATGTTTTTTTAAATAATGGGTTTTTAGATATTTTTTAAATATTAGATTTGTTCTTTGTACATTGTTTTATTATTGTTGTGAGCTGCCCCGAGTCTTTGGAGAGGGGCGGAATACAAATCTAATAAATAATAATAATAAATAAATTGCACTGGAACCTTAATGAGACATTATGCAGGCACGCCAGGAGGGTATCATGCTTTAGGGTTATATGCATATCCTTCTCCTAATGAGAGTTTTCATTTTGCACTTTCTGAAATAAAGAGAGAATATCTGAAAAAAATGCGGTCTGTCTCATGTGTTTCTTTTGCTCGAGGCAAGGAATTTGGAGCTCTCGGGCTCAATATACCATACAATGGGAACCATTCTCAATCTAAGGAAAAACTCAACCCAGATTGTGAAGGGACAGATTGAAGAGGGTCCACAATGCAGCGATTTAGATCAGGAAATGAATAGAATATTTCTTCCTTCAATTTCATTGGTTTGTCTTGGAAAACAAAGGAATAGATCAGAAGTATACACTGCAGCAAGCTCTAGTCTGCAGTCAGCTATATTCATCTACTCTGGTATATAACCTTGTTTCTACAAATATTAAAAAAACCCAAGAGCCAAATAAATAACCTTTTGCCTAAAACTCCCAAGCAAATCAGTGGCTTGATAAATAGTCTTGAGGTTGCAGTGTGTCAACTTCAGCCATATGCTATATCAGTGATGGCGAACCTTTTTTCCCTCGGGTGCCAAAAGAGCATGCTTATGTGCTATCAACTATGTGCAAGTGCCCAAACCCATAATTCAATGGCTGGGGAGGGTGAAAACAGCTTCCCCACCCCCGGAGACCTTCTGGAGGCTGGAAACAGCCTGTTTTCCAACTTCTAGTAGGCTCGTGTTCCACCCTCACCAGGCTCCAAAGCTTCACTGGAGCTGGAGGAGGGTAAAAATGCCCTTCCCCCATCCCCCAGGGGCTCTCTGGAAAACAAAGACACCCTCCCATAGCCTCTGTGTGGGCCAAAAATCAGCTGGGCAGCACACACGTGCATGTTGGAGCTGAGCTAGGGCAACAGCTCGCGTGCCAACAGATATGGCTCCACGTGCCTTCTGCGGAACCCGTGCCATAGGTTCGCCATCACTGTGCTATTTGGTACCTTACTGTTCATAAACAGGGATTTGATTCCATGTGCACTAGAAGAAGATGGCCTAATGGGAAAGTGCATAAAACCCCAGGGTTTACACATAGGGATAATAGCAGTCTTAAGTCTGTGCATGTATGTATGCCTCCAACTATGCTGCCCCAGGACTCTTACTCAAAACAGAGACTCTTACTCAGAACAGAGAGATAGAACTGAATAGTTAGCAGCATTATACAAGGGATAAATGAATAAATAAATAAATAAATAAATAAAACATCAGTCGTTGCCAAACAACCGGGGTTTCACTGTCTACAAATAAGTCCAATAGTTGGACTTATAATTTGATTTAGATCTGTTTAAGTATCATAGAGCAGGGCTTTCCAACCCTGGAAGACTTGTGGACTTCAACTCACAGAAGCTTTGCTGGCTGAGGAATTCTGGGAGTTGAAATCCACAAGTCTTAAAATTGTCAAGGTTGGAGACCCCTGTCATAGAGTCTGGTCTTATGAATATTTACTTAGAAATAAGTTCTACTCTATTCAGAACTAATTTGTATCAGAGGATGCCATATCCTCTGAATATCCGAGTCTTTGGAGAGGGGTGGCATACAAATTATTATTATTATTATTATTATTATTATTATTATTATTATTATTATTATATAATTTTTGTAACATGAAGTTTTCAGTCATTATTTAATTACGCAAAGTGTTAAATAGGTGAAATAATTAAAATATGTACATAAAAGAAAGAAACAGTCCTCGATTTACAACCATGTGTTTAGTGAGCATGTGAAGTTACAACAGCATTGAGGAAAGTGAATACAACCAGTCTTGCCCTTGCAGCATTCCTATGGTCACATGATCGAAATTTAGGTGCTTGGACATCAGCTTGTATTTATGATGATTACAGTGCCCTGGGTCACGTGATTGCCATTTGCACCCTTCACATTTATTTTCTTGCAAGCAAATGGGAGAAGCCATTCACTCAGCCACTGCCCGATTCGCTTAATTCCAATGATTTACAGTACATTGTACAGTACATACTGTAGGGTCTGGATGGGCTATTGCCACTGACATTACAACAGTACAATAAAGAAGCAAAGAAGACTTCTAGGAAACAGCTCAGCTCTGTCGCCTAAGCTCTGGCCTTTTAAAGATATGTGGGCTCCAGTGTTAGCTGGGAAATTTGGTTAGTTGAAGTCCTTGCCTCTGAGTTGTAGAATATCTGCTCATTCTCCAGGATTTCCAAGCAGGTCTGCTCAACTGATTCCCTTGCAACCCTGCAGAGCAGCTATAATATAATAGAGGCTGGAGTGGTGAGGAGGCCCTTGATGTGAGTGAATTTGAGTTGGCCACATCCACTCAATCACATGACCACCCAGCCACACCTACCCAGCCGTTTCTTAGGGAAGAGAACTGGTTGTTAAATTATTTGAATCCCACCACTGGATATCCCTGCTGTGAAATATGTCTGAGGCTACATTTTTATTTTGATTTCTTTTTCATCTCTGGAACTTTATTACTTTTCTAAATAAGGGCTTGATTGGTTCATTACATTAGACCAGTGTTTCCCAACCTTGGCAACTTGAAGATATTTGGACTTCAACTCCCAGAATTCCCCAGCCAGCTGGGAGTTGAAGTCCAAATATCTTCAAGTTGCCACGGTTGGGAAACACTGCATTAGACTATTATACAGTGGTACCTCATGATACGAACCCCTCATCATACGATCTTTTCGAGATACGAACCTGGTGTTTAAGATTTTTTTGCCTCTTCTTCCGAACTATTTTCACCTTATGAACCCAAGCAGCTGCTGCTGGGATGAAGGGGGTTTCTTTTTTCCCCCTTTTTTGAAGAAAGAAAAGGGAGGGGCCGCTTGGAGGGGAAATGTTTGCATGTAAAAAAATAGAACAGCGTGCTTGCAGAGGCACTGAAAGGGTGTCTTTTGAAGAAGGAAAAGGGAGGGACGCCCCCCTTGCCTTTCTTCCTTCCCACTTACCCTTTAGCCTAGCCTTGCTTCTTCCACCTGCCCCCTTTAGCTGCTCCTCCCTGCCCTCTGTTCCCCTCCCTTCTAAAGTTTGGGAAGGATTTGCACGCATTATTTGCTTTTACATTGATTCCTATGGGAAACATTGTTTCACCTTACGAACCTCCTCCTAGAACCAATTAAGTTCGTATCATGAGGTACCACTGTATATGATACCTTACATATACCACACAAACACACACATGGCTCCATGCCTCTTGGAGAAAGCAGGGACTAGTAAGAAACAAAACAGAAGGCTTCGGGAGACCATGATGATCAATTAAAAACATATGACTTCCTCCTGAAAAGGTCATCCAACATTGGGATATGCAACATTGATGTTTACTGCCAGCTTTTTCTTGGAAAGATGAAGCACAAAACTGCAGCAGACAAAAAAGACAATCTTACTTAAGAATTATATCTTCCATCTGGTTTAGTTTTGCTTTGTTTATCTTCTTGGTTTGTATTTTTAACATGCAAAGAGAAATTGAATTTTTTATTAATCTCATGAAAGACAGATCCTACAAAACAACCTATTTTGCAAAGACATTTTTGTAATTATGGCTTTCATAAGGGTGTGCTTCAGTGGTGGGATTCAAATTTTTCTACTACCGGTTTTGTGTGTGTAGCTCAGCGGGCCTGGATTGATGGGGTGGCACCTTGTTGTGAGTGACACGGAGTTGGCCATGCCCAGTCACATGATCTACACCAAGCCACGCCCACATAACCCAGTATTAAATATTTTTCAACTTGCAGATATTGCAGAATTTTTCTACCTATTATTTTCTGCTCAGGGTTGAGATCGCTAAACACAGAATCTGTCAAAGGCCTCCTCCTACATGCCGCCCATTCTCCCTTCGCCACACGTCACTCTGTTTTCCTTCCTTGAGGTCATCAGGGAATGGCGCATCCTTGGGCTCCGGACCCAGACCTAAGGTAAAGTGGGAGCTGAGCAGAGCAGTTGAGTCGCAGAGACAGTGGGCAAGGGGATTAGCTAGGCCTCTTGGTGAAGGCAACATACACAAAGCAGGGATGGGTGGGGTGAGCATCAAGAGGATGGGTGAGTGGGTGGACAAACGGGTGGGAGTGGAACTATCCAGAAGTGGTACTTACTGGTTCAGCGAACCAGTCCAAATTGCCACTACCAGTTCAACTGGACCGAACTGGACCTGGGGAAGATGTCTCAATTCCCCCATGCCTGACGGCAGAAGTGAGTTTTAAGAAGTTTACGAAAGGCAAGGAGGGTGGGGGCAACCCTAATCTCCAGGGGGAACTGGTTCCAGAGGGTCGGGGCTGCCACAGAGAAGGCTCTTCTCCTGGGTCCCGCCAGATGACCAGTACTTACTGGTTCAGCGAACCAGTCCAAATTGCCACTACCAGTTCAACTAGACCAAACTGTTTGAATACCACCTCTGATGAGCTTGCCCTAATGATTCCTGAGTCTTTTCTTGAAGATAGTTTTCATTGAATGTAAATAATGACAAAAAAGACAAAAAGCATAATCCTGAAGGACACTGTTTTCTTGAATTTTCTTGTTTGAAATATGATCAGAAACAATATACAGTGGTACCTCTACTTAAGAACTTAATTTGTTCTGTGACCAGGTTCTTAAGTAGAAAAGTTTGTAAGTAGAAGCAATATTTCCCATAGGAATCAATGTAAAAGCAAATAATGTGTGCAAACCCATTAGGAAAGAAATAAAAGTTCAGAATTTGGGTGAGGGGAGGAGGAGGAAGAAGAGGAGGAGGACAGTTGTTGCCAAAGAAAGAAGGAGAGGTGAGGGGAATCAAAAAAATCCAAAACTTTAAGGCTTAAAAAAAAAAAGAGGGACTCTGAGGTGGCGCCCAGAGAAAGGAAAACGCTCTGTTCACTCTGGGCTGCCCAGAGCGAATGAAGCGTTTCTTTTCTCTGGGCGCTGGCAGAGGTTTATTCCTACTCCAAGCGCCCAGAGAAAGGAAAATGCTCCGTTTGCTCTGGGCTGCCAAAGCCTTCTTAAGCACCCCCAAAAGGCTCCTCTTGCAACCCAGAAAAGCCTGAGATGGCTGGGATTAAAGGGAGAATGGCAGGAAACTGGCCGAGCCTTCGTGCCGCTCTCAAATTTCCTGGTTCTTAAGTAGAAAATTGTCCTTAAGAACAGGCAAAAAAATCTTGAACACCCAGTTCTTATCTAGAAAAGTTCTTAAGTAGAGGTACCAGTATATTATTTGAATATGTTTAATAAAAAGATTTGTTATAGTTTAAGCTAACTTTAAATGAATGCTTCCAATATAAAGGGGTTTTTATAGCTGCTAGAAATATCTACCAACAAATTTAAACTTCTGAGAAAGTGATTCCTGAAATAAGTCCTAGCTCCTGACTTATTAAATAAATTACATGTGGTTGATTTTAGCCTGGATTAACTGTTACGAAAAATAAATATGTGCTTAGGTCACCAATGGAAAGAGGGCACCAAGGAGTTATTTTTTCACCTAGCTATCATGCTTTTAACTACGGTAATTCACTGCCACAGTTGGCAGTGAATTTATTGCCATGTTTGACTTTAATCTGCATTGTTAAAAAGTATTTTCTTTGGCATGGTGAATGATTAAAGCTTGAAAGATTGGTTTGAAAGGGTCATTATAGTAGGTATCATTTTTATTTCCCTTCTCATGGCATAAAGCTTTGCTTTTATTGAGGGGCTATACTTAGGGTATCAATTAGCTTTAATCCAGCCCTGAGTAATTGATATATAACACTAAAATCTATTGATTTATATGTTCACCCAAAAATATTGACAAAACCAAACAAATTATTTACTGCTGGTTGTGCCTTATGAACTGAAGTTTAAAGTACAGTGGTACCTCATCTTACGAACTTAATTCATTCTGTGATGAGGCTCTTAAGTAGAAATGTTCGTAAGATGAAACAATGTTTCCCATTGGAATCACTGTAAAAGCGAATAATGTGTAAAAACCCATTAGGAAAATCCAAACTTTATGGCTTAAAAAAAAGCGACGGGCAGACAAAGTGAAGGCTAACGGAGGGGAGATGGACAGCAAGGAGAAGCGAGGAATGGAGGTCCTAATGAAGGCTAACGCCACCCCAAATTGCTCCCAAAATCATCCCTCCAAACGCTTCCTACGCCACCCCAAATTGCTCCCAAAATCATCCCTCCAGATGCTTCCTACACTGCCCCAAATCTTTCCCAAAATCACTCCTCCCAAAGCTTCTTACATTGCCCGAAATCATTCCTAAAATCGTCCCTCCAAAACTTTCCAACTTGCCTCAAATCGCTCCTAAAATCGCCCCTCCAAAACCTTCCTATGTTGCCCCAAATCGCCCCTCCAAAACCTTCCTACGTTGCTCCAAATTGCTCCCAAAATCACCCCTCCAAACCCTTCCTACGTTGCTCCAAATCGCCCTTCCAAAACCTTCCTACGTTGCCGAAAATCGCTCCTAAAATCACTCCTCCAGCCACTTCCTATGCCACCCCAAATTGAGGTCCTAACGAAGGCAAATGGAGTGAAAAAAGGCAGCAAGGAGAAATGAGGCATTTTGAAAGGAGAGGTGATTTTGGAAGACTTTGGAAGCAATTTGGGGTGGCATAGGAAGATTTTGGGGGAGCGATTTTGGAGGCAATTTGGGGTGGCATAGGGAGCATCTGGAAGGGTGATTTTAGGAGCAATTTGGAGTGGTGTAGGAAGCTTTTGGGGGAGCGATGATTTTGGGAGCAATTGGGAGCGATGTAGGAAGCTTTTGAGGGAGCGATTTTGGAGGCGATTTGGAGTGGTGTAGGAAGCTTTTGGAGGGGTGATTTTGGGAGCAATTTGGAGTGGTGTAGGAAGCTTTTGGGGGAGCAATTTTAGAGGCAATTTGGGGCGGTATAGAAAACTTTTGGAGGGGTGATTTTGGAAGCAATTTGGAGCAGTCTAGGAAGTTTTGGGGGATCGATTTTGGAGGCGATTTGGGGTGTAGGAAGCTTTTGGAGGGGTGATTCTAGCAGCGAGATGGAGCAAAGGAAGCAGTACATTAGGGGGGATTTTGGTAGTGGGATGGGGCAGCTGCGGGGAGCAGAGGAAGCGGAAGGCTAGAAGGGAAAGTGACAGCGGAAGGCTAGAAGGGTAGCTCCAGCGTTACCTGCCTCGGGACTGCAGGTGCAAGCAAAAGGAGGCGGGTAAACAAATGGGAAATCCCGGTGGTGGCAGTCACAAGGCAGGGAATCCCTGCAGCAGTAAGAGAGCGCACGCGCAGTAAGAGAGCATATGTACCCGGGCTCGGGTTCGTAAGGTGAAAATGGTTCTTAAGAAGAGGCAAACAAATCTTAAACACCGGGTTCGTATCTCAAAAAGTTTGTATGAAGAGGTGTTCGTTAGACGAGGTATCACTGTACTTTCATTACTTGTCAAAATGTTTTTGTGATTCAAAGTACAATGGTACCTCTACTTACGAACTTAATTCGGTGACCAGGTTCTTAAGTAGAAAGGTTGTAAGAAGAAGCAATTTTTCCCATAGGAATCAATGTAAAAGCAAATAATGTGTGCGATTGGGGAAACCATAGAAAGGGTGGAGGCCCTGTTTCCTTCCAGGAGACTCCTAGAGAGGCCCCATGGAGGCTTCTCCTTGCCTTTTCTGGTTACAGTTTTGGAGGCTAGGGTTTGTAAGTGGAAAATGGTTCTTGAGGCAAAAAAATCTTGAACACACGGTTCTTATCTAGAAAATATGTAAGCAGATGCATTCTTAGGTAGAGGTACCACTGTATGTGGTACATCCCACACAGAAATACTGACTCTAATGACATCTGACTAGTATTATAAGTATTCGATTGGACAATATTAAAAAAATGTATTGTTCATCATTTGAAAAGGAATTTTGAATTTATCAGGCTTCCTGGTTCTGCAAGACAAAGAGCCTATTTTTATCTGAAATGACACCATGTCTTCTCACCCCTCCATCTCACTTACAAAATCATAAAATATATGAGAAACAGAATTACTGCCATTCTCTGATATCTAATTGGATGTTGGTAAACAGGACATTTATACAATCAGCAAGGTTTGCAGTCTCGTTATTCTTCTCACATATCTATTTAGTCATTTACTTTTCTATGCATCCAAAAATACAATTAGGCCAACTTTTTCCATCATGACACATGAAAAAGGGGTAGGGCTTATACTGAAGCATTGCTTACATCTTTTGACCCTATGACACATGTAGACCACGGACAGGTTCCTTTTACCTTGAATACTGGTGCATTGTGTGCGTATCACCATGTTTTCCTGAAAGCACACGCTTGCTACGTATGTGCATCCTCTCAAATGATTTTGTTTCCTGTCCATGTACAGAAGCAAAATCTCATGAGAGGACGTCTCGTGCGTGCTATTTTGGTGATTTTTTTTGCTTCCTGCGCATTCACCAATGAAAACTTAGCAAAAGAATTTCTGTTTTTAGGCTTTTTTAGACTAAAGATACACTTCTGGATATAAAGCAACATGCATGTGGTTGAACACAGAATAACAGCTCACTGCTGCATGCATGTGCAGCAGCCAGCTTACTTTCTTCCACGTTTCGGTGCTCTGGGACACACGATCCACTTTTGGCACTTGCTGCTGAAAAGGTTAACCATCACTGCATTAGATCCTCAATTGAAAGAACAATATACCATGAACAAAATAAATAATCTTTTTTTAAAAAATTTCCCCCAGCCCTAGCTAGGTGTTAATGATTTTCCCAGCTTCCTATTTCCTCCAAATAAGGTTTTTTTCCCCAGCCCTAAGTCTTTGCAGGCTTGTTTTTATTCGTACTCCATCTGAAAAAGCTTTTTCAGCCCTAACCAGGGGATAAAATAATCTGCTGAAGCTGAACAGACTAAGCCAGATGAATACCTGATAGGTATATTTGTTTCCCCTATTTTCCTCCCCAAAATCTCCACCTAGAGACAAACAATAAGATACATAATTATAATAAAAAATGATCAACGCAAGATCAACACAACACATTGTAGCATCACAAAAACACAGAAGTCCGGAGGTGGGGTTTTGAGGACTTCCGTGTTTTTGTGATGCTGCAATTTCGCTGAGGCTCCCCTCGCTGGGAAACCCCACCTCTGGACTTCCATTGCCAGCAAAGCACCCATTTTTGCGCTGCTGGGATTCCCCTACTGGGATTCCCCTGCAACATCACAAAAACACGGAAGTCCGGAGGTGGGGATTCCCACGAAGGGGAGCCTTAAGGGAATCCCAGCAGTGCAAAAACAGGCGCTTCGGCTGGCAAAAGGGGTGAGTTTTGGGCTTGCACGCATTAACCGCTTTTCCATTGATTCCTATGGGAAACATTGTTTCGTCTTACAAACTTTTCACCTTACAAACCTCGTCCCGGAACCAATTAAGTTCGTAAGACGAGGTATCACTGTATTACTGTAAATAATCCATAATAGATCTGGACTATAAAAAAGCTGTACTATCATTAGAGATACAACAAACTAAACCTTCTTCTTCCATCTATTGGTCACCTGCATTTCTGCAGATCAAAAATAGCTGCCCTAAGTGCAGACTACAAGACACTGATTAAAAGTAAACTAACTTCCAGATCGTATTGGATCCCGTCTGTATCTTCAGTGTCATCAATAATCAAGAATTATAGAAATAGTAGCTCATGATTATATCTTATTACAGAAACTGTGCATATCCCTTTTTCAAAACCAATCCATCTTCCAAATGAATCAGGATTGCAATTTCTAAAATTCCCAAGTACAATTACAACCCATTCAGAAGATGCCAAGTGAAGAAAAGCTTTATAGGCTCTAAATTGATCCAAAAAGGGGGGGGGGGCTCTTAGGAGCAATTAAAATATTAAGAGAATACCAATTACATTTCTGGAGGTTTTGCTTTTTAATATCCAATGCATCCCTGAGCAAGGGCTGATATTCCCCCATGTAAATGTTTGAGGCACATAAATTACTACCATCCAGAGCTGGATCCTGGCTTCCCTTGTGTATTTCAGTTCAGCATTTCAGGCTCCAAGCTGTCTTCTGGATAGTGATTTAGAATGGAAAAGCTTTTATCTAATTGTAAGACAGGATTTTTGCCAGACACCACTAATGGATGAGACACACAGCAAAGCCGGCTGCCTGGTCATTGCTCTATTTTCTCCCCTTTTGTACAACGGAGGAGTGAGACTATTCTCTGCACAGCTTTGCTGACTTTGCTTTTCACCACATGGTAAATGACCCTCACTTAATGATCTTAGTGGTTTGGGATTTGACATAATTGTATATGATAAGAAGGCACATACTTGCATATAAATTGTTACTGAATGTGCATCAGGTTCTTCTTCTGTATGATACTCTGAAGTAAAACAAATAGATTAGAGTCCAGCTGCTCTAATTGCATCTAGACAACAGGTAAGGATTAAGCCTCAGCTTTGTTCAATCTGCCTTGAGAACAATTTAGGGTGTTTTCACACTTAGTTTATTAAAACAGCTCTTGTTTCCATCAGCTTGTAGTATAAATGTCAAAGGCAATCTGTGTAAAAATGAAGTCTCCAGACACACACTATGATACCAGAAGAGAAAGGGGGTTCTTTTTCTCCTTCTTATTCACAACATAATTATGCAATATTTGCAAGCCTCATTAAATGCTATTTATTCTGACTGTGGAAAGTTTAGGGTTTGATTTTGAAAGGGCATTTTGAAGTGCACAGCAAGATGAAGGCAGCATATGTCAGAGGCTTACTTAAACCAGACACATTAAGGATTATGCAGTTCTTCAGAAAAACTAGTATTTGTGCTCGCTGCACATTTATAAACAACTTTTAGAAGTTAAATTGAAAGCATTGCGCGGTCTTCCTCTCCACATTTTACAGGACTGTTTATTCTCTTGCCTTTCCTGCAAAAAAGGCCATATCAGACCAAGGTTCCAGGCCTTTTTAAAGCGAGGAGGTGAATAAAGACATTTTTTTCTAATCTTTTTTCTACAGTGCAGACTGAATACTGTAGATCACTTAATCAACCAGGAAGTGGGATTTTTCTAAATCATTTCTATTTCACTGATGGATTTAGCAGACCATAACTTTCTGGAGTTTTAGTTCTTGAAGAAGTGAAAAATAATATTTATGATTGCTCGTAGCTTTTTGCCATGTAACTGCAATGAAGAAGGGAACAAAATGGATGCACCTGAGAGAAACGCCAAATTTTGTGATGCTTCTTAGGGACCCTGTTTTGAAAGTATGAAAAGACGGATATTCCCTTTGGAAAGTAGTTCTGGTTGGCCAGAGGCATTAGTTTACTTCCATTTAATAAGGATTGCTTTTGGATAAAACTAAGTCTTCTGCATTAGTTGTTTTAGGTAATTAAGTACCACACAATAATTCCTTCTATCCTAATTACATGTGTTGTGCAACCAGTGCAAATGAATGACTAATACTGGTTTAAAGATTAAGACGAAGACTCCATGGTCTTAATCCAACTCATTAGTTAACTTGTTGATGATTCTTACGCTGTTAATTTTGTGTATGTGTCCAAGAATGCAGGCAGAGCCAGCTTTGTCTAGTGCAGTGTTTTCCCAACCTTGGCAACTTGAAGATATCTGGACTTCAACTCCCAGAATTCCCCAGCCAGCATTCGCTGGCTGGGGAATTCTGGGAGTTGAAGTCCAAATATCTTCAAGTTGCCAAGTTGGGAAACACTGGTCTAGTCGGTAAGGCATCATACTAAAAAGTGGGAAATCGTGAGTTCTAATCTCACTTCCGTTATAAAAGTCAATTGGGGGATCTTGAGCTAATCACACTCTCAGCCCAGCTCACCTCACAGAGTTGTTGTTGGGCAAACAGGAAGAGGAAAGGTGCTGGATATCTTTGCCACCTTGTGTTATTTGTAGAAACAATAAAGGTGGGATATAAAGAAATTAAATTAGATAATAAATTAAATAAATAGCAACAACACTAAACTTCAGGGGCTTCATCTAATCCACTAGTGATTTTTGTGAGTATTGCTATCAGGAAGGATGCCTATACTTTATCAATGGAGCCAGCGGTGAAATGCTCACGGTTCAGGCATGCTTGCTGGAGCCCCAGTAGTTACGGAAGTGTGAGGCTTTGCCAACCTGCCCAAACGCCACCATTTGGGTTCTTTTACCCTCTGCGCATGTGCAGAAAACATTGCACAGGTGCAGAAGGTAAAAGAACCCAAGTGGCGGTGTTCAGGTGAGTTGGCAAGCTTTGTATTGCGGTCACTACTGGCTCTCCAACAACTGGCAGGCACTCCCAAACCGGAGGCATTTCACCCCTTAATGGAACTCTTTTATTATTATTATTATTATTATTATTATTATTATTATTATTATTATTCATTGGATTTGTATGCCGCCCCTCTCCACAGATTCAGGGCGGCTAACAACAGCAGTAAAACAGTACAACAAAATCCAATACTAAAAAAGCAGTTAAAAACCCATTATATAAAGACCAATCATACATACAAACATACCATACATAAAATTGTGAAGGCCTAGGGGGAAAGTGTATCTTAGTTCGCCCATGCCTGGCGGCAGAGGTGGGTTTTAAGCAGCTTACGAAAGGCAAGGAGGGTGGGGGCAATTCTAATCTCTGGGGGGAGTTGGTTCCAGAGGGTCGGGGCCGCCACAGAGAAGGCTCTTCCTCTGGGTCCCGCCAAGCGACATTGTTTGGTTGACGGGACCCGGAGAAGACCCACTCTGTGGGACCTAACTGGTCGCTGGGATTTGTGCGGCAGAAGGCGGTCCCTGAGATATTCTGGCCCGGTGCATTTGGTAGCTGCATATGGTTCTCATATACCAAAATTCAACTGAGAACTCAACACTCAAACATGCCAATACTGTGGTTTTATTTTATAGTGTGTCCATGTCAATTCCATGCTTTCATGTTGTCTGGTATGCAAGAATTCAAAATCTGGTATGGTAAATGCCTGTTGGAATATAGCCTAGCTGAAGGCTTGTGTTATGGAAGAAATACTGTTTTCATCTGGCTCTTCTCTTGTGTTTCTTCCCTGAGATGGAATGAACTGAAATGTTTGAGTGGCATATTTTCCAGGCTCTATTCAAGGAACTAACAATAGCCTACTTTGTGAATAACTGGAGGCTGGGAGATAATATATTGCAAATGGCAGCAATAAATAAGAAGAAAAAAATTCTTTTTATGATAAAAAAAACTCTGAAAGTGTGGGATGTACAGGAAATCAAAAGTTTTGTTCACAGCTTACTTTTCCACATGCATCTGCTGAGATAATCTGAGGCAAGAAAACATCTCTAGAATTAGAACAATGAATATAAGTTAAAAAGTGTAAGGGATGTGGTAAAACTTATGCTGTATGAACAAAAGATGACAGGAAGATGTAGGATGATTTGTTTAAAAGGAGCATTGGTTCTTGTTTAAAAGGAGCAGATGGTCTCTGAGGTCCCCTCCATCTCTATCATTCTGTATCAATCTCCTGCTTGAGCAGGGGGTCAGGCTAGATGGTCTCTGAGGTCTATCATTCTGTATCAATCCCCTGCTTGAGCAGGGTAGGGGGATCAGACTAGATGGTATATATGAGGTCTCCTCCATCTCTATCATTCTGTATCAGCCTCCTGCTTGAGCAGGGGGTTGGACTAGATGGTCCCTGAGGTTCAATGCATCTCTACCATTCTGTATTAATCTCCTGCTTGAGAAGGGCAGGGGGTCAGACTAGATGGTCTCTGAGGTCCACTCCACCCACTTTGGGGACTCTCCACATGAACAGAGAAGGGGTGAAGAAGGCATGGGATCGTCTAGATGCCCAGAGCATGAACGGACCTATCTCTCTCTGCAAACAGGGAGGGATCATTAGCCCTCCAACTCTTTTCCCCCATAGCCCCCTCTCCCCCCACCACTTTGGGGACTCTCCACATGAACAGAGAAGGGGTGAAAAGGGCATGGGTTCATCTAGATGCCCACAGCATGAACGGACCTCTCTCTCTCTGCAAACAGGGAAGGATAACTCAAGAGGAGGCAAACTGTCCCATTCTTTCCTTCCCAAAGTAGCATTTTGTTAGGACCATTCTGATTGGGGAGAGCTGGACATGGTGGCGAAGTGTCCCATGTGGCCAAAAGGCTGTGGCTGAATGTGGATTTTTGTGGCAAAAGGGCTGGGGCGAATAGCTAGGGGCCTTTTGGAAGATAATGCAATGGCCTATGAGCTGCTGCAGAAGAAAGAGCTTCATTCAACTGGTGGAGGCAAAATGTCCTAAACCCCAGACTGACGGGCCAGCCTGAACAGGAGGTATGGTAGCCCTATCTTGAGTGGGGGGGGACCCCTATGTTGATAAGGAGACTGGGCTTCCTTGTCCATCCTAAATGGTAATAGGGGAAAAAACTAATTATTAAGTTCCAACAGTCCAGCTACATATAGGCTGTTGCAGGCAACAAAGGGCCCCCTCAGACCAGAGGCCTGTAAGTCAGGTCACAGGCTAGGATCAGGTATAAGAACAGGATAACAGGGATTGTCAATCCGTAAGAACTGTTGAGTCCTCGATGATAAAGCAATTGGAGCAAGTAGTAGGGATCCCTTCTCTACACAGCTTATGCAAGAACGCCACTGCTCCTGTGCAATTGGAGCAAGTAGTAGGGATCCCTTCTCTACACAGCTATTACAAGCTTTCGGGGCCAACCGCTGTAGACTGGGGAAGCACTGATCAGCCTATTTAGCTGGGGGTCCTTCAAGGAGGTAACCATTGGTGAGCCTCAAATTCAGTGTCCAGGGCCAGCTCCCCCAAAATTTGTTGCTGGCAATCTACAGAAAATTGAAAATATGGTAGACAACATGATGGTTGCGCCACTCAATATAGTGGTTCGTGCCCAAATAAACTGACAGCTGCACACACATGGAGCTGTTTATTTGTTTGTTTGTTTATATATTTATTTATTATAGAAGCAAAGCAGGCGGACTGCAGTAGAAGCAAAGCAGGCGGGTTCAAACTGGTGTTTGCACCAAAAAGCAGGGAGGTTGCCAGCATTCAAAGTCATCAGCCTTCAAAGGAAAGGCTGTGTGCCGGTGGAAGATTCCTTTGTGAACAGACTACCTGCTGACAGCGTGATCTGCTCCCACCGTCCCTTGCTGCCTGGAAAGAAGAGGGGAGGGGTTTGAAACGGCTTGCTCTAATGCTGCTAGAGGCACGGGAGTGCGGTGAAAATGGTGGGTGTTACTGCCAGCCTAAGAAAGGGACTTTATTTATTCATTTATTCATGCATTCATGCATTCATTCATTCATCGTTTATTTATTTATTTATTTATTTATTTGTTTGTTTGTTTATTTGTTTATTTACTTGGTTGGTTGGTTGGTTGGTTGGTTGGTTGGTTGGTTGGTTGGTTGGTTGGTTGGTTGGTTGGTTGGTTGGTTGGTTGGTTGGTTGGTTGGTTGGTTGGTTAGTTAGTTAGTTAGTTAGTTAGTTAGTTAGTTAGTTAGTTAGTTAGTTAGTTAGTTGGTTAGTCTAATACAAGTAGTAAATATCAGGGAAAGGATAGAAGAAAAGATATGAGAATAGAATACGTCAATGAAGAGTAGAGGAAAGGATATATGAATGGGAGAAAAGATATATAAAATATAGGAAAGACAATTGGACAGGGGACGGAAGGCACCTTAGTGCACTTATGCTCGCCCCTTACTGACCTCTAAGGAACCTGGTGAGGTCAATCGTGGATAGTCTAAGGGGAAAATGTTGGGGGTTGGGGGTTGACACCACGGAGTCCGGTAATGAGTTCCACGCTTCAACAACTCGGTTGCTAAAGTCATATTTTTTACAGTCAACTTTGGAGCGGTTGATATTAAGTTTGAACCTGTTGCATGCTCTTGTGTTACTGCGGTTGAAGCTGAAGTAGTCGTTGACAGGCAGGATGTTGCAGCATATGATCTTGTGGGCAATTCTTAGATCATGTTTAAGGCGTCGTAGTTCTAGGCTTTAATCTGCTGAGCTGTTCAGCTGGAAATCAAGCACAAGCCGAGCGAAATATAAAACCGCCCTTTCTAAATCACTTTGCACCTCCCGCTGCAATAGTGCAGCAAACCTTTGCAAATTTCAAAGAACGCCTGAAGGCAACATAAAACCGGCACTTATAGTCACCAAGCATGACCCGAGGGTAAAAAAAAAAAAATCATCCGGGGAGAAGAAAGAAAAAATAGGAAGGATATTAAGATACAACAAAAAGATCTTAAGCTCAGAGGAGCTGAAGAAAAGATGCCTATGAGCTGAGGATTGGATTGAATGACTGAGGAACGTCACCAGGGAGGCAGATCCTCAGAAAATTCAACCCAGTCCATAGAGATACAGGGCCAAAAAACCCATCCTAGACTCTTCCTTCGATACAAGGAAAAAGTGTGCGATATTAGATTTTTTGATACAATTAGAATCAATTACCCAAACCTGTAGAAAGATCCCCAAACCTGTACAAGGATACTCAAAAGTTCCATATCTCTAAAAAAAGCCCCGACTTCAATTGCCCTTTAAGGTAGGGGTCTCCAACCTTGGAAACTTTAATACTTGTGGACTTTAACTCCTAGAATTCCTCAGCCAGATGGTTGAAGAATTCTGGGAGTTAGTCCACAAGTGTTAAAGTTGCCATGGTTGGAGACCTTTGCTTAAAGGCACAGTTTCATGAAATATGTATCTTGAATAGAAACATAGAAACATAGAAGACTGACGGCAGAAAAAAACTTCATGATCCATCTAGTCTGCCCTTATACTATTTTCTGTATTTTATCTTAGGATGGATATATGTTTATCCCAGGCATGTTTAAATTCAGTTACTGTGGATTTACCAACCACATCTGCTGGAAGTTTGTTCCAAGGATCTACTACTCTTTCAGTAAAATAATATTTTCTCATGTTGCTTTTGATCTTTCCCCCAACTAACTTCAGATTGTGTCTCCTTGTTCTTGTGTTCACTTTCCTATTAAAAACACTTCCCTCCTGGACCTTATTTAACCCTTTAACATTTTTAAATGTTTCGGTCATGTCCCCCCTTTTCCTTCTGTCCTCCAGACTATACAGATTGAGTTCATTAAGTCTTTCCTGATACGTTTTATGCTTAAGACCTTCCACCATTCTTGTAGCCCGTCTTTGGACCCGTTCAATTTTGTCAATATCTTTTTGTAGGTGAGATCTCCAGAACTGAACACAGTATTCCAAATGTGGTCTCACCAGCGCTCTATATAGCGGGATCATAATCTCCCTCTTCCTGCTTGTTATACCTCTAGCTATGCAGCCAAGCATCCTACTTGCTTTCCCTACCGCCTGACTGCACTGTTCACCCATTTTGAGATTGTCAGAAATGTTCAGACTGTTTGTCCCAGTCATAATTATTTGAATTACACAATACTGTAAATTAAACTATTCTGTCTAATATTAATGAAAAAGTATGCACTGCATCTTCCACTCTGCAAAGACCATTTCACCAGGGTATCATATCCAATTATTGATGGTTTCAAATTCTAGACTGTTCCAAGATGAGCTGACATGTTTAAACATAAGGAAGCCTCCATCTGTGATTACGCAAGTGCTGTGGTGTTAAAAGTGTTCACATGAAGTTACTCAAGACAGACATAAAATGGTTAGGAAATCACAAAAGCTTTTATCTTTGCTGGTTCACAAGAGAAACCATAAAAGGAAATTGACGAACACTGTAATTCTGAATTGCCACAAGTCTCACAGATTGTCAGACCAAAAAATTATTTCCACAAAAGACAGACTGAAGCCAGCCTCAATGAGTCAACTGAAAAGGCATTTGGCTTCTAAGGCAATCACCAAGCACACTGACGCCCCCTGCTGGAACTTCTTGAACCAAGGGGGATAAACGATGGTCAACAACTACTGTATTTTTCAAAGTATAAGATGCACCTTTCCCCTCCCAAAAGAGGCTGAAATTTTGGGTGCGTCTTATACTCCAAATGTAGCTTTTACTAAAGTTTTTTCCAGTCCTAACGAGGTGCGGAGCTGATCTTCCATACTTTGATAGCTAAGTGATCTTTCCTTTGCCTGCATTTTCCATTGCTGCTCCTTCTAACAACCAGGGAATAAAAAACAAGCATGCATGCTCAAAATCAGCAAATTAATGTGCTTAGCTGACCAGACTAAGGACTAGCCAGATGAAAACTGGTAGGCAGATTATTCCCCCCCCCCCCCTATTTTCATCCCCTAAAATTACGGTGCATTTTGTACTTTGAAAAATACGGTACTTTCTATATTTCATGCTCTGGACTGATGTTATGTTTCTAAAAGTGTTATTCAAAAAGAATGAACTGATTTCATGATACAATATTTTATTAAGGAAAAGCAGTACAAAATTCCAACCAAGTCACAAGTGTTTTACCCACAATCAACTTTTATGTCCTGTTTTACAAGTGTCCAATGTGGCTACCACCTACAGCCTGGGCATCATCAATGCGATAAGAGAATTTATCTCAAACGCAGAACGGATTCTTGCCACTTGTTCCTCCAAAACTCATGGTCATCCAGGACTTTTTCCTTTACAGAGACACCCACTCTCTTGAAACTATCGAAACCACCTTTGAATGTTCTTAGAAGAGGGTGGATTAATATCAAATCCCCTTCAAAAAGCATGCTGCCCCTTGACAATAAAATTTGTTTTTGCAAACTTGAGAACGTAGAACACCTTTTCCTGAGAACTCGCTATTCCGAGGGTAAACAAACAACTGAATGTTGTCAGAAGAATGATGCAACTACATAGAATGCTGGTGAGACCACATTTGGAATACTGTGTTCAGTTCTGGAGACCTCACCTACAAAAAGATATTGACAAAATTGAACGGGTCCAAAGACGGGCTACAAGAATGGTGGAAGGTCTTAAGCATAAAATGTATCAGGAAAGACTTAATGAACTCAATCTGTATAGTCTGGAGGACAGAAGGAAAAGGGGGGACATGATCGAAACATTTAAATATATTAAAGGGTTAAATAAGGTCCAGGAGGGAAGTGTTTTTAATAGGAAAGTGAACACAAGAACAAGGGGACACAATCTGAAGTTAGTTGGGGGAAAGATCAAAAGCAACATGAGAAAATATTATTTTACTGAAAGAGTAGTAGATCCTTGGAACAAACTTCCAGCAGATGTGGTAGATAAATCCACAGTAACTGAATTTAAACATGCCTGGGAAAAACATATATCCATCCTAAGATAAAATACAGAAAATAGTATAAGGGCAGACTAGATGGACCATGAGGTCTTTTTCTGCCGTCAGACTTCTATGTTTCTATGTTTCTATGTTTCTACATTGCCCCATGACAGCTATTCAAAACTTAGATAACTCCTCTTTCCAACTCATCACATGATAATACTTGAGAACTGAAGCAATGCGTCATGAAATTGGTTCATTCTTTTTGAATAATGCTGTATAATGTATTAGCAAGAATAAAGGATTAAAAGCAAAACCACAAAAGTAATCAAGGACTTTGCTAATCTGCTTGTAAATCAATAAATAAACTCCTACCCTCAAAACATCATCACAGAGCACTGCACACCAAGACAACTAGACACAAGAACAGTTCTTTCCCGAACACCATCACTCTACTAAACAAATAACTCCCTCAACACTGTCAGACTTTCTACTAAATCTGCACTTCTATTCTACTAGTTTTTCTCATCATTCCTATCACCCATTTCCTCCCATGTTGACTGTATGGCTGTAACTTGTTGCTTATATCCTAAGATTTTTATTAATATTGCTTCTTCATTGCTTATTTGACACCTATGACAATCATTAAGTGCTGTACCACATGATTCTTGACAAATGTATCTTTTTCTTTTATGTACGCTGAGAGCATATGCACCAAGACAAATTCCTTGTGTGTCCAGTCACACTTGGCCAATAAAATTCTATTCTATTCTATGTTTCCAGAATAAATTCTGGGCTTTTATACTATTCTCTTCCCACTTAGTAGGGTAGACCACACCAGTTGTGAATATGTCAATGCAAAAACAGACTTGAATTTTAAATTTGAAAATGAACAGGGAAATAGAAAGATCCCATCAAAAGCTTTGACTTAAAGAAAAAACAGCCTTTGTTTTGGTAAATTTAGTCAAATCAGGTGATGGTGGTGAAATCTAACAAATGCAGAATAGGTATAGTCAAGAGAGAACAACCAGTGCCTTCCTTTTTCATCTTTCTTTACATAGAGGGTATACCTCAATGAGACAAAGGCATCTTTGACCACCTGATTGCCCCCTTTTTAATATTATTTTCTGAAATGAGCAATATAACCCCACAATAACCTGTCTGAGATACAGTCACTACATTTGTGTAGAGCAGGGGTGTCAAACTGGCAGTCTGCCAGCCGGATATATCACCTGAAGGCCATGCCCAACCCAGCTCCACAAAGGCAAAAAATATCACAATACATCATGATACATCACGTCACATAATCAACCCTTTGAGACCCTAGAGAATCCAAAAATATACATTGTGATTTAAAACACATCTTCAACAACATCTGAGTTATAGAACTCACAGCAGTCCAAGCATACATGCACAAGATAGCTTAGAAGTGATTTCTATTAAAATATAGCTAGTTTTTGATGCCACTTAAACTTCATGTGCCCTCATCAATGGCATGAAGTAATCTATAAACCAAGTGAATTCAAATTTCCAATTTTTTAAAGACCCATCTCTTTCAGAAAGTTGATCTGCATTTTTTCCATGATTCCTGATATGGATGAAATAGATATTTCAACAAGCGCTCCCTATGTTTGTGGGTGGGTGCTTTCCATTGAAGGGCTACCAAAAATTTTACTACCACACTGTGGGCGTGGCTTATGCAGAACGTCCAGCATTTTCTTTCAACATCTTTCAGTGCAAATTGCGTGCTCTAGGGTGGAGCTTCATTTTCGCTACCCCACTGCGTTTCCCCCCCCCCCAATCTGGGCAGTAGCCCACCCCTGGTGCTTTCCCAATACAGATATTCCTTGACTTATAACAAATTTGTTTAGTGACCATTTGAAGTTACAACAGCACTGAAAAAAGTGACTTGAACATTTAAAAAGTCAAGATTTAATTGTCATCAAATTGTTGTTAATGCTTCATGACTACATACACATGTTCATATTTTGCTTGAGGAAAAACTGGGGAATGTCAAGAAATAAAGATGCTAAATAAAAATGCCTTAAATATTAGTCTGTGTAAAAGAAAAAAAATGGTATATGAGAAGAATAAACTTAAAACTGCATCAAATTATGCATTTTATCTATCTATCTATCTATCTATCTATCTATCTATCTATCTATCTATCTATCTATCTTTCCATCTATATCTATCTATCTATCTATCTATCTATCTATCTATCTATCTATCTATCTCTATCTATCTCTATCTATCTCTATCTATCTATCTATCTATCTATCTATCTATCTATCTCTATCTATCTAACTATCTATCTATATCTATCTATCTATCTATCTATCTATCTCTATCTATCTATCTATCTATCTATATCTATCTATCTATCTATCTATCTCTATCTCTCTATCTCTCTATCTATCTCTATCTATCTATCTATCTATCTATCTCTATCTATCTATCTATCTATCTTTCTATCTATCTATCTATCTATCTATCTGTTATTATTAACAAATATTAAAAACATTTTAAAAATTATAAAACAGTTAAATGAATAATAAATGGATGTATGTTAATAGTAATGGAGCCAGCTCATTAGTTCACTTGGTTCCCACATTTGTTGGCATAACCATGTCTTGAGCGACCTTAAGAAGCTAAGAATGATATGATAAGGCCATCCTCTCCAGAGGTGCAGGTTTGGAAAAGAAATTCTGCAGGATGGGGGCCACTGCAGAAAAGGCCTGTCACTTAGGAACTGCCAAATGTCAGTTCCTAGACAATGGAATTCATAACATGCTGATTCTGTGAGAACTGGTTGGATAGGGAGATTAAATTGAGGAAAGGTGATCCCACAAATAACACAATCCCATGCCATAGAGGGCTTTAAAGGTCAACACCAGCACCTTCAGTTGGAACTGGTATACATAACAGTGTATCTCCAGTATATATAACTGCATATCCAAATAAATTTTAGTAGTTTTCCTATATATTTAGTAGTTTTCAGATGCAATGGAGGAATAGAAACACAAGGGCAGAACCAATTTTGAAGAACTGAGATGATATAGTATCATTTGGTTTATACAGTGTATATATGCCGTGTTCCCCCAACAATAAGACATGTCCCCATAATAAGGTATGTGCTGAAATAAGACCTCCCCCAATAACCCCCCTCAACTATTTTCCAGGGAAAGAGGAAACATGCCCCAACGCACCCTACATGCCCTTACCGAGGCGCGTTGGTCACCGCCTGGTCTTCCCATTTGTCCCAAGCCCCCCACCCTTCCCTCAGAGACAGAGAAGGAGGTGGCAGCAGCATCAACTCATCCAGCAATTGAACACATGCCCAGTGGTGTGGCGTGGCGAGAAAGAGCCGAGGCAGCGGGAGGGAGCCCACCAAGCCAGAGGTGCAGAGGAGTGGGCGGCTGGAAGGGCCCTTCCGTGTCTTGCTGGTGGATAGGGGGGCAGGGCTCTGCCCCTCTCTGGAGCCTCAATTCTTGCCTTGCCTCCTCCTTCTCCTCCTCTTTGCAGGCAGAAGTGCGTTTCAAAACATCCCCGGAGGCACAGCCCAGAGGAGGCGAGCCAGTCCCATGGGGGGGGTGCAACGCTGTGGCAGAAGGAGTTGCTAAAACTGCCTGTGCAAGCCCACCTCTCATTTGCTCTCTCTCTCTCTCTCTCCCTCCCCATCTATCTATCTATCTATCTATCTATCTATCTATCTATCTATCTATCTATCTATCTATCTATCTCTATCTATCTATCTATCTCTCTCTCTATCTATCTATCGATCTCTATCTATCTATCTATCTATCTATCTCTATCTTTCTATCTCTATCTATCTATCTATCTATCTATCTCTATCTATCTCTATCTATCTATCTATCTATCTATCTATCTCTATCTATCTATCTATCTATCTATCTCTATCTATCTATCTCTATCTATCTATCTCTATCTATCTCTATCTATCTATCTATCTATCTATCTCTATCTATCTATCTATCTCTATCTATCTCTATCTATCTATCTCTATCTATCTCTATCTATCTATCTATCTCTATCTATCTATCTATCTATCTCTATCTATCTATCTATCTCTATCTATCTATCTATCTATCTATCTCTATCTATCTCTATCTATCTATCTATCTATCTATCTATCTATCTATCTATCTATCTATCTTATTTTGAGAGAAACATAATACACACACTTCTTACTTAGTTATCAATATCTAATTGCACAAAATAAAAATGTTTATTCCTATGTGTCTAGTTCAGTGTTTCCCAACCTTGGCAACTTATTTATTTATTATTTATTTATTATTTGGATTTGTATGCCGCCCCTCTCCGCAGACTCGGGGCGGTTCACAACAAGTGAAACAAATCATAATAATCCAATTAATTAAAATATTTAAAGATTTAAAAACCCCCACGTATACTAACAGACACACACACAAGCATACCATGTATAAATTAAACATGCCCAGGGGGGAGATGTTTAATTTCCACATGCCTGACGGCAAAGGTGGGTCTTAAGGAGTTTACGGAAGGCAGGAAGAGTAGGGGCAGTTCTAATCTCCGGGGGGAGTTGGTTCCAGAGAGCCGGTGCCGCCACAGAGAAGGCTCTTCCCCTGGGGCCCGCCAACCGACATTGTTTAGTTGACGGGACCCAGAGAAGGCCAACTCTGTGGGACCTAATCGGTCGCTGGGATTCGTGCGGCAGGAGGCGGTCTCGGAGATATTCTGGTCCGATGCCATGAAGGGCTTTAAAGGTCATAACCAACACTTTGAATTGTGACCGGAAATTGATCGGCAGCCAATGCAGACTGGGGATTTGCAAATGCTGGCTGGGCAATTCTGGGAGTTGAAGTCCAGATATTTTCAAGTTGCCAAGGTTGGGAAATACTGGTCTAGTTAATGAAGGAAAACAAGTTTAAAATACTAGAGACATAGAAAGATGCAATTCAATGTAGCTGAGGTGGAAAATATAGGCTGCTAAATCATATCTGGCTCTTAAATCCCACTTTCTGCATTTCTCCTTATTTCAAGATATAAATATTTCTCTATCAGCAGATTTTTATTCTTTAAACTATGGGTAAAAATGACAGAACAAGAACTTGTGCCTGTGATTTTATGTATGTTACTGTGGCATAACTCCTTCATTTTGTCTGTCAGCCTGGAATTCCAGCAAACAAATAAGAAGGAATTTACATGATGAACAGAAGAAAAGTCGCAAAGAAGGTGAAAACAATGTATTTGTTTTATATACTTTTCTCTAATGATTGAACAAAGTTCTTTTCAGAATAATTGCTAATTGTAATGATTTTGTGGGTAAAAACAAGTTAGATTGTGTAATATATCATTTTACCACACGATGGAGACAGATACCCCAAAAAAGTAAGTCTGGTTTTAAACCATTCAGGGAGAATCCTATTGCCAGTATCCATTTATGTACTTCCTGTTCAATCTGTGTAAATTGCATAAAATTAGAATGGCATAATCTAACAGGCACTGAGCTAAATGAACAGTATCTGAATATAATATCAAACAAACAGCCTGAACACTCTATCTATTGGCAATAAGAGGAGATTTAAAAAAAGAGAACAATGGCTAACTAAATGCTTTTCCTTTCATCTGCAAAAATCTTGGGTCTACTTTTATCCTAGCACATCTTTATAGTCTAAAATGCTATTCACACAGGCAAATGTGTGAACGGTGGGCCTTTTATTTGTCAATAGAAAAACTCTCATTTTCTCTTATTCCCTACAAATATATACGTATTCAAATTTCTCAAAGTTCCATAATTTGTTGTCATCAATCTATGGTTCCCTGCCACTTGGTTTATCACCAATTTTGCAACCAACATTCATTGAAATGATCTTAACTATTCTTGCTTTAAGTCAAAGAGTATTATAATGTATTAATCATAATTACTTGTAGACACTGTTGTTTTGAGAGATGTGATGCATCAGGTATCGAATTACATGGGTAGTTAGTTAGGATTGTGTTATGACATGAATAATTCAGGGAAAGCCCAGGTTCAGAACAGGTGGTTGGTTAGAATTACATCTGACAAATATAAGAATCTGTTAGCAGTATCCTCTAACATCCGAAATAATATGGAACAAAGGTGGAGTTCTGGGCATTGTGGAATTCAGTTGTCACCCCAGTGGGTAATCAAATGATACTTGTATTATACTGCCAATGAATTCTTTTCCACTAGGAAACAAAATGTTTCAAGCAATACAAAGCAATTCAACCAAGCAATTGTTTCAAGCAATATAACCAAGCAATACAAGGCAATAAAACAGGAAAATTGGGGGGGGGGGGGGGAACCACTTGATTACAGGTAGTCTTTGTTTAGTAACTGTCTCATTTAGCAACCACTCAAAGTTACGACAATGATAAAAAACAATAACTATAAACCCAATCCTTGCATTTATTGACTTATCAGGTCTGTCTTGTTTAATTACAAAATTACAAATCTCAGAGGAAGTCGTTAAATGAGAACCACTTGTAATAAAGCATTAATTACAATAAAAAAATAAAGGTTTTCAGGAAATAAAGATTTTGTATATTTCCAGAAACAGTTGGAAAGAACTACCCTATTACAGGTATGTGAATAATGCAAGATTTGGTTTGAACTAGAAAATTAGCTTGTATTATATTTCAGAAAGTAATTAATATTGTTGTGATATTTTTTCCTATCATATTTCTAATACTGCTTTGGGATTCATAAGCTATTTCAGTAGGAGGAATGTCCAGACCAGTTCCTGCTATTTTAAATGCAATTGGTCTTGTCAATTGTTAGAAGAAAATGATCATAATTGCTCATCAAGAAAAATTCAACATTATAACGCCCATGCTACCAGTATGAGCTTGCCTGTCTCTTGCACAATTTCTGTAGGAATTTCTCCTATGTATAATTTTTGAAGGACTTTTTTCTGTGCATTACTAGTTCACATGAATAAGTTGCTAGGCAAAAGGAAGTAGCATGTCATCACAGGCTTACAAGTAGAGTAGATGCACTTTGAATGTTTCATTAGTGACTCAATGACACTTGAGAACTGAACTTGAAACCATGGGCAGACAATGAAGTTCTCCACATTATGAAGTTTTCCAATTTGCTAATTGTACTTAACATACTTGAAAAAGAAACAATAATTTCTCCACAATACTCCAAAGGTGAAGTTCTGGGCTCTCAAAGTTTTGGGTAAGGTGTATTCTATACACTTGTGGGTCCAGAGTTTCTCAGATATAGCATTAAACAAACATTATTTAATTTAAACTAGTCATAATCTTGTTGTGATTCAGCCTGAGGCTCCTCAGGGAACGGCTGGATCTCTGCCGGATCCATGCCCAGAGGAGGAGGACAGTGAACAGGAGGGGGAGGACCAGGCAGGCGGGGGAGAGGAACGTCAGGAAGAGGAGGAGGGAGAGCAGCCTGAGACCCCCAGGGGGGGGCCTCTCCCCAGCTAGTAGCCTGGATTCATTGGATGAAGACGCACAGGCTATAATAGACATGAGGCAGCGACGTGCAGCTCAAAGACGGGGCCAATTAGAAAGGTATTTCCATCCCTGAATTGGCAACAGCTGGGTTTGGATGTGGTTCTCCTCGGCAGGGTTGAAAAGGCAGGCCCGCCCTTACAGTCTTGTGGAGAGTTATCAACTGGGAGACCTTGCTTTGATTCTTGGCGTCTCTGATCTTGGCTTGTGGCCTAGAAGTCTGGAAGACTTGGGGGAGGCGTGGGTTTTATTATCTCCAGCGTTGTTTTTGCCAGCAAGAATCCTGTTTTATTGCCTGGCCTTCGTGAAACCTCTGTGAAGCTTCATAGTGTTCCTGTCTGTAAGAACAGTTTTTGTTACCTGTGTTTGCTTTGAATTATATAAACTGTCTTTGCTTTTTACCAGTGTGTCTGGATACTCTTTTTGGTTGGTGTTGGCGTCTGGGGGGATCCAGACAGAACAAATCTGAGCAAAGGTATGGGATGGAGACATTCATCTTGATAATGGTACTTCTGAAAATGAACAAATAAACTTCAAAATTTATTTCCAAACCACAAAGTTCTATTCTAGAAGTGATGGGCTTCATTTAACTGGATGTTGTCAACTAAAAGCTAGTGACTGATCAGTCTGGAATGCTTTAATTTGAATTCACGTAGTGAGAAGGGGATTGGATTCAACATACACACACACACACACACACACACACACTTGTGTCTGTATATTTCTGAAATACGTAATAAGCAAAACATTCCTTCTAATAGGTTGCAAAGGTGGGTCATTTTTTTTTAAAATAGCAGTGCTATAGCAAAATATTTCTATTCCTTCATGATACCAGATCAGCACTGATAAGATTTTATTCCCAGACTTATCACATAGTTCAGTTGCTGGGCTTCTTTTATTTACAACATTCTTACAATGTTATAAATAACATTTTATTTTTAAATCTGCAGGCATCATAATAAATAAAATGTTTGGCTTAGAGGGCTATTAACCTGACAGCATAGCAACCCGTATAGATGGCATTCAGGTGAGCATTGGCAAGGTATTATGTCAGCAGTTCTTAGGGGTCTGCATGGCAATATGTCAAATGGGAGTGGAATGCCAAAATATTTGCATTTAGTGGGTTGTTTTTTTTTTACTAATTGGGTTAAATAACTCAGGAAGAGATTGGTGATGGATATACCATATACAGTAAGGGGTTTTTTTTCACTCATCTCGGAATCAAGAGGCAAAAATGCAAATAGGAACCTTGATGGTACATTTTGGAAATCTGCATTGCATTAAAACTGGCTTATAGAAGACCTTTTGAAATGGATGGGTGTGCACACCTACAAGCAGTAAGATGAAACTGGCAACCGGGATTGTTCATAAAATGTTCCTTTTATAAAGGACAAGAATGTATTCAGAAATGACTAAGTAATGTCATGTTTTCTGGAAAAATATGGAAGCCATAAAAGCCATGAGAAAGAATAAGCAAACCACAGGTTTTACTTTTTCTCTGAGGTATAATTAACAACAAAAAGGTCACAACTTGGCAAGAAGATTAAATGTAGGCAAGAGAAATCTGAAATTTCAATGGCGATATGACAAAGTTTACAAAATAATTACCATCAAATGAATCATATTCAATCACTCCTCTCTTTACTGAAAGGACAGAAAACAGAAAGGAGTTTCTGTTTTTCTGACTTAACATATGGGTATTACATGAGTGATCAGATGATCCAAATATTTTTTTCCTTTGTTGCTTGTAAGTGTGGCTTTGTTAAACTTGTTGCAACAAAAATTATGCCAAGAGGCTCTCTTCACTTCTTATGATTGTATTCTTTTGCTTCATAAACATTTTCGATTTAAATTTCATTTTGCTCAACAAATTTCATTCAATTTAAAAAAAAACTAATTTTCATGATTATATATAAAGTCTCTGAAGTATGTATGGCAGCCTTTTTCAGTGTCCCCCATAGAATACAAGTTCATAATAGCGAGGAAAATGGGAATTCAACACAACTAGAGTGTAAAAGTGGTTTGTGGTTGCTGGTTATATAAGAAAGCAAAATTTACCATAGCATTGCTAATTCAGCATTATTTACAGAACTTCTTTTCCTGAACTTAACACATCAAAATTAGCTTTCTTATTATTCTCCTTCAAATCTTAGGAAAATTAGCTAATCTTAAATAAACTAATGCTAGAAAGAAGCCAATTTACCCCAAAAGACAAAGGTAAATTGGGATAAAAAGGATTTTCTGCAGGGTTAAAAGTGGCTCCAGCAATGCAGGCTCATAATGATGGTCATTCTATAAATGACAAATCACTCCTCATGGTACTCATGAGAACATCCAGGATATACAATACTCTCACCAATGCACACAGCAATTCTTATTTCTATATATCAAACATCAGGCATGAATCCCAACATTAACAATCAAACAAAATATTTTTTTCATAGTAAAAGATTTAAAAACAAAATCAACTGCATTTCCCTTACTATATTGTGGAATGAGTAACTAGAGCTTCACTCAATACGATTTTAAATTTTTTATTTATATGTCACTTTTATTATTTGAAAAGACATTTAGTGAAATAATGGGCTATAAAAACAAAGACTAAAATTACTTATTTACATGCTGTTGTTAATAAACTGAAATGTGTTTGCTTAGGTTAGATGCTAACATTGCCAGGAGAATCTTCCCAATATTTTGTAAACATTCCTAGAGACTGAAAATCTGTTTAGATTCTAGTCTAGATCACAAGCTCTCATTCTATTATGAGACACCAAATCGTACTGACTTGGGTTTTTTCCTCATGGGATGAGAAAGAAGTGATTTCTCATAAACTGTTACCTCAGCTTCTTGGTTCTTTTTCTTGAAAATAAACTTTTTTAATGATTCACAATACTAATTTTCCCACCATAGAGATTTGAATCAGACCATATATATGGCATTGCCCCCTTAGGGAGGTAGATTATCACAAGGTTACTTATGTCTTCAGGTACATTGTATAAATGGGTCCATGATATTTCATGTGATATGTAAATGGAAAATACAAACATATTAACAACTCATTTGGTCATAAAAATAATTTTACCAGCCTCTCCCAAATATATACTATTTACTACAATTCATTTATAAAATGTGTTGAGAACTGATCTCAAAAGGAACTTCTTTTTTCTTTGTAACTGCCAAACTAGAAAATAGTGGATGTCAAACTTTCAACAACTTCTAAATGAGTTACAGGAAAATTTAAAAATAATTATATGCTTCAGGTTTTTTTTAAATTTAGGAAATAAGACTTAATTCTCATGCAAATGTCTCTGTGAATAAGTAGTAACTGAATAGTGGCACCTTTGAGTACATATACATAAATTTGTGTTATGAATTATATTAAGCATCACTATTTTTTAAGAAGTATGGTCTAGGATTCCTTGTCAGTTTCTTTGATTCAATCATAAACTTCATCTACGTAGCAGAAATTGAACATTCAATACAAATTATATCAAAACATTTCATATTATTAAGTTGATAACAAAAGAGAGCCTGCATATATCTTACTTTGTTTCATTATTACATAGGATTATCCATTTATCCATCCATCCATCCATCCATCCATCCATCCATCCATCCATCCATCCATCCATTTCATCTATATCAACACCTCAGTAGATTTACTTACATGACAGTTAAGGCATGTAGTTCTCCTTCTTTAAAAGAATAGAAGGGAAATACTCAGCTGTTTAGCTTATCTATACAAAGCGCCTTTGTTTTATTTAAAGTTGGAATTGGGGCGTGAATCTCAGCACACAGAAAACAATGTGTTTTTACATGCCACTGGTACTTTACATCCCACTGGTACTTGGAATGAGAGACAGATTGGAATAAAACATCATCTGCAACCAGTGACAACAGCTGAATAAAAGAGTAGGAACTTTGATCTATCAGGAATTATAGAAGGGTACCTCAGAGAGTAATCACAATAAAATTGACATATCAGAAAATTTAAAATGAGGGTAAGGAATATAAAAATTATATGATTCAAAATGAAAAACTGTTAACTGCAAAAAGAGGTTATTCTAAATCTCTGTCTTTGTACCAAACCACTACATTCAGGGAATTACATATTTTTGTGTGTGTGAAGGGCACTGAAAAATATGATACTCTCACTAGATGTCACAATTGGTACAGTCCAAAATTCACATTTAATTCTTTATAAGGGAGTATCAACATTATAGTAATCAAAACTGCACAGTTCACTTTTTTGTCTGATTATGTCTGGAATAGATGTTATGACTCATTCATGATGTTTTGTTAATGTGTGTCTTTCTCTTATGTCACTATTAATTGCCTATGTATGTACACTCAAATATGGCTACAACACTGTCATTAACAACTTCAAGTAACATCAATGTAGAATCTGATTTCAGAGTGGAAGTGTGGGGAGCAAGAATGATCTTATACTGTACATTTTATAGTCTAGCTTTGAAGGACAACTCCCATCCCATATCAAAAATAGGTTCTACCAATCTAAAAAAAACCAAGCAAGTTTTGGTTTGGGCACGATAGAAGAGTTGTCCACATACTATTTAAAGGAATGTCTTGCAATCTTTTTTTGGCTGATAGAGATACTTAGCTTTTCTTTCTGAAATCACATAATATGCCAGACATACATGAATGTTTTCATGCGTCAAAATTTTGATTTTTTAAAAATAAAGGCATAGCGTACCACCAGTCAGAAAAAAACCCTAGCTGGAAACAACATCATTATTATTATTATTATTATTATTATTATTATTATTATTATTATTATTATTATGTCAGTACAACACAGCAAACGAGATCACTATGCTGGATTTCGTATTTCATCACCAGTCGGGCACTTCCCGTGATGTAGTGGTGAATTATGTTTGCCGATCCCAGTAAAGCGGCCTTTTGCAATTGACAGATGGAGATTTTGTCAATTTCAATGGTTTTCAAATGTCCGCTAAGATCCTTTGGCACTGCGCCCAGCGTGCCAAGTACCACTGGGACCACTTTCACGGGCTTATGCCAGAGTCGTTGCAGCTCAATTTTTAGATCTCCGTATTTCACTAATTTCTCTAGCTGCTTCTCCTCAATTCTGCTGTCTCCTGGGATTGCGATGTCGATGATCCATACTTTCTTTTTCTCCACGATCACAATGTCTGGTGTGTTATGCTTCAGAATTCGGTCAGCCTGAAGTCGGAAGTCCCACAGTAGTTTTGCTTGCTCATTTTCGACCAATTTTTCAGACTTATGATCCCACCAGTTCTTTGCCACTGGTAAATGGTAGTTCCGGCACAAGTTCCAGTGGATCATCTGTGCCACAGCATCATGTCTATGCTTGTAGTCAGTCTGTGCGATCATTTTGCAGCAGCTGAGTATGTGATCGATTGTTTCATCTGTTTCTTTACAGAGTCTGCACTTTGGATCGTCTATTGATTTTTCAGGTGTGGCTTTGGCAGCATTTGTCAAAGCCAGAATTTGTTGTTGTTGTTGTTATTAATAATAATAATAATTATTATTATTATTATTATTATTATTATTATTATTATTATTATTATTTAGATTTGTATGCCGCCCCTCTCCGAGGACTCGGAGCGGCAAGCTTATAACTTAAAAGTAAATGATTTAGTGCTTTTCCAAGTTATTGTGTTATCTGACACTGTCTGAATACTTCTTTCTCTCTTGGACTAATATTTTTTAAAGTTTATTCTAACAGTAACTTTTGCATTCATTTATTCTTATACCTTTATGACAGGGCTAATGCTATAGAAACTTACTGGAAAAATAAAAAATAATGCTTGTATCTACATAACTTTATATATGCACAACATCTCATTGCTGCTATTTCATAATACTAACAGGTTTCAAATTGAAATTTATTCCCAAGGAATCTTGTCTACCAATATTAAACTGAAACTGTCTCCAATTTATTCTTCTCATTTCTTTTTTCCTCTGTTACTGAAAAATGTTAATAGTCCATTTGCTCTCTTTATTGAAACTGCCATGTTCTAAAGAATCTAAGGAAAGACTATTGGACTGACCTTTCCATATCTTCCTTTCCTTTCCTCTTCTGTAGAAGTAAAATTTGATACATAATATGTTTTCTGCACACCGTAAATAATTCTTGTTCCCTACTAATATGTTTTCTTTTAAAAAAATTCTAGTGTCAGGTATACAGGAAATTGTTTTTTCTTCTTCTTTTTTTTGTGTTACTTGTTTCAACCTATACAGAACAATCATATTCTCAATTTGCTATATTTGCCTTTCTTGCTAGACATTTTGACCAGGAGATGCCAAACGAAAAAATAAACAGGCTGAACAAATTTAGCAGTGTTTACAGAATGAGCTGGTAGTTGTACATTTACAGGAAGAAATCCATAAATCACTGACTATCTTAGATGAACTAGGAATTGGTAGTAGGTAGGACAAAAAACTATGGACAAAGAGGAATTTCTCCTCAATAGCTTTCAGCATTTAGCATGAGCTAGACAAAGATTAAGCTTTTTAGGCCTTATCTGTGCATAAGTACATCCAATATGTTCTGTTCTTCTGTATAACACTGCTAAGGAAGAAAAGGAGAGAGAAGATGAATCTTGAAGACCATAAGGGTGATCTTTAGAAGTCAAAGAAGTCATAACTGGTCTATGCTATTAATGTAAATATTATTTCATATTTTCACTATTAATATTAGAAAACAATACTCTATACAATTAGCCCTCGGTTATGAGCACTTCTTTCTTGATCAGAGTTTACATCCTAAGATGTTGCTAACCATAAGTCAAGTTCATCACGAGTTCCTAACAATTTTTACAGCAGTTGCTAAATCAATCATATGATTATTAATCAAATCCAGTTTCCCCAATGGTTTTTTTTTTGCTGGAAATCAGCAAAAAAATGTCATAAGTCAGTGACCATGGGACAGCTGCTGCCTGTCGTAAATGAGAGTCAGTTGCCAAACTCCCAAATTACGATCATGTGATGGTGATGGTGGGGTGATAGTCGTAAATGTAAGTACAGGTAATATAAGTCACTTTTTTTCAAGGCTTTGAACCAACTTTGAACCATCATTAAATGAATGGTTATAAGTCAAGGACTACCTCTAGTAATACTGTAGTTTATAATACAGAGAACACATTGGTCTAATGGTTAAGGCACCAGGTTAGATGAAAGTGGTCTGGGTGATCTTGGACAGTCACTCTCTTTCAGCCCAACCCACTTTACAGGGGTGTTGTACAGAAAAAGATGTGTGTGATATGCCTTGGGCTATTTGTAAAAATAATGAAGGCAGGATATAAATAAATAAAATATCGTTCACGCACTTTCTTTCAAATTTCATTCACATCATGCCTGCTATTATTTTTTTGCGGTTGCCTAGAAACAAAGCACATCTTGTTTTCTGACAAATTAAGAAGTAACTCTCTGGCAGAGTCTGTCAAAGGAAACATAATGCATTAGAGTAAAATGGAATAATTTACTTTGAAACTTTCAACTGAAAAGCCCAGCTCTTGACTTAATATATTTGCAAAGCCTCACCTTTTCTTTCCACCATCATCATTAGGTTTGCAATTTTGCAAAGCACCATGTCATCTCATGTAAACTGAGCTTTGAATGATGCAAAAGGTGTTAATTTTCAAAGATCAGACTAAGGCCACAGTTTTCAAACCTCTCCTTGCTGCTATTCGGAGATGGGCTGGAAGCCAACTCTGTGCTGCTAAATTTGTTTCCCTATTTAAAGAGTTCATTTGTATTAATAAGTCTTTAATTTCTAAATGCAAGCACTGTTGGGCTTGTACTTCCATGTCATGTCATTGGGAATTATTAGGTATTTAATTCCTATGCCCACAAATCCATATGGACGTCATTAAACACATATAGTACAGCATTAAACCTCTGCCCCACAAAGACCTTTACAAAAATAGTAATTCCCAACCCCCATTCGAGGTCATGGGAAAGTGAAGAAGGCAAGGAAGAGAAATTTACTGTAACTGTATATTGCCTTAATTCCCAGAAGCAAATATAATACGCTTTCACTTTTCAACTTCAATACATTTTGAGTTATAATATGCACCAAAGCCAAATTATATCACCTTTCCCATATTGACAAAAATAGAAGAAAAGTGACTTGCATGTAAACTAACAAAATATTTAAGATATCAGAATGCAGGTTTTGGGAATACACACCATTGGTAAAACTCAAATATGTTTTATGTGACAGCTCAATAATATATTTATTATACATAATATTATCTTTGAGTGTTGGAACATGACTTGATCAACCTTTGGGTGCTGAGGGCAAGCTCCTAGGTTCAGTAGAGCCATAATAGTTGGTAGTCCTTGGTTAACAACAGTAATTGGGATAAGGATTTGTAACATGAAGTGATGCTTTTATAAAGTCGGATGTCACGTGACCATGCCACTTAGCAATGGCAGTTGCAACAGTCCACAGTTACAGCATTAAATGGAGATGTGTATGACTAAGTGGAGATGTATGTCACTAAGTTAGGATCTCACTTGATATCAACTTTTAACTTTCTGCCACCTTCTGCATTGATTTTGCTTATGTGGGGGTAGGGGACAGGGAAGCTGGGTTACTGGCAGGGAAGGTTATTATTATTATTATTATTATTATTATTATTATTATTATTATTATTATTATTTATTGGATTTGTATGCCGCCCCTCTCCGCAGACATGGGGTGGCTAACAACAATGATAAAAAAACAACATGTAACAATCCAATTTAATAAAACAACTAAAAACCCTTATTATAAAAAAACCAAACATACATACAAACATACCATACATAACTTGTAATGGCCTAGGGGAAGGAATATCCTAACTCCCCCATGCCTGGCGACAAAGGTGGGTCTTGAGTAATTTGCGAAAGACAAGGAGGGTGGGGGCCGTTCTAATCTCTGGGGGGAGTTGATTCTAGAGGGCCGGGGCCACCACAGAGAAGGCTCTTCCCATGGGGCCTGCCAAACGACATTGTTTGGTCGATGGGACCCGGAGAAGGCCAACTCTGTGGGACCTTATCGTCTGCTGGGATTCGTGCGGTAGAAGGCGGTTCCGGATGTATTCTGGTCCAATGCCATGTAGGGCTTTAAAGGTCATTACCAACACTTGCAAATTATGATCATGTAACTTCAGCAAGCTGCAACGGTCAGAAATCATTAGCACCTGACCTGGATCATAATCATATGCCTGTAGGGACAATGGACCAATTAGAACTTTTGAGGACTAGTTGTAACTACCACTTGTTCAATGCCATTGCAAGTTTGAACAGTTATTAAATGAGCAGTGGTTAAATGGGGACCACTGTACTGTCAGCGTTTACTTTGTGGGTGGAAAGAGAAAGAGAGAGATTCAAAAGTCAAGTCTACAAGCATTTTTTGAAAAATAGTTGGGGGCAGGGCAGAAAAATATTTTCCCATAGAACATAGATTATATATATCCAAATTTAGCTTAAATGTCTCCTGAGTGAGAACACAGCATTTGTTATAACATGAGATAAGGATGCATTGGATTTATTTCTGTTTTTATTTACTTTCCCATATAAGATGACTTTTTCAAGGAGGTTCTATAAATTGAAGATAACCAAATGATTACTGTCCCTGAAATTAGAAGAAACATATTGAAATAGACTAGAACAATGATGGCGAACCTATGGCACGGGTGGCACACAGAGCCATAACTGCTGGCAGGCAAGCCGTTGCCCTAGCTCAGCTCCAACGTGAATGTGTGTGCCGGCCAGGTGATTTTTGGCTTGCACAGAGGCTCTGAGAGGGCGCTTTTGGCTTCCAGAGAGCCTCCGGGGGGATGGGGGAGGGCATTTTTAATTTATTAATTGAACTTGTATGCTGCCCATCTCCGTGGGGAGTTTTTACCCTCCCCCAGCTCCAGGGAAACCTTTGGAGCCCGGGGAGGGTGAAACCCAAGCCTATTGGGCCCACCAGAAGTTGGGAAACAGGTAGTAATGGGCGAACCGAACTCGCACAATTCGGGTCCGTACCGAATTTTGCGGTGTTTGGTACGCCGAACACGAACCCAATTTTTTTTGAAACTTCGGGCAAAGTTCGGGGTCGTGTTTGGCGTTCGGAGCTTTGACGTCACCGGCAGGTTGCTAAGGACGCCAAGGTGATCAACTCCTCTAGCAGGTGTGGCAAGGGAAGCAGGAGAGTGAGCCAGCGCCTTCTCCATTTTGCTCTTTATCTGTAATTATTTTAAAAAGCAGACTGGAGCTGTGCAGTCCACTGGCGAAAGCTTCAGCTGGGCTTTCCCCCGTTTGCCTCAGAAATGGTCCAGTCCCACCTCTCCTGCGTGGCTCCAGTTTTTGCAGCTCACTGAGTTGGGACAAAATAAAAACATACAAAAGGCAGCGGCTTCTCCTTCGTCCTTCTCCCTTTCTCCAAGCAAACCCAGCCAGCCAAAGGGGCTTTTGGAGGGGTTAAGTCAACATTTCTTCCCCCCACCCCCCGCAGTTCCCGCAGGGGAGAGGAGAAAAGAAATGGCACAAAGCCAGAAAGAGAAAAATTGAAACAATTCTGCCGGCACTCTAAAAGCACCTTCCTCCGCTGCCACCGGCGCCCGGCTCCTCCTCCTCTTCTCAGAAGATGACAGTCAGGCAACGTCACGGTGGGCAGGGCCAGAAGTGTTTGGGTTCGGGTTCAGGTTCCGGTTCGGTGACGTCACCCGAATTTTTTGTAAAGTCCGCCCGAATCCGCCGAACCCGAATTTTGTCGGGTTCAGCCATCACTAGAAACAGGCCATTTCTGGCTTCCACAGGCCTCCCCAGTGGGGGAGCTGTTTTTGCCCCCCAGACATGTGGGCAAAAGTGGGCATTCACACATGCATGATAGTGTGCGCACATGCTCTTTCGGCACCAAAGGGGGAAAAAGTTCACCATCACCGGACTAGAAGATTTATTCCATAAGATTAGAGCAATATTCAAAAAATATTTCTTTTCCTAACCCAGAAGCAGCAAAGAACAAGCTTGCAGGAAAGTCTTTATATTTTGCAAGTATCCTAGTCTACTCTCCAACAGCATCTTGATATTTCAATCTGGAAGAGGCAAGCACTTCTGCATTAAACTGTCCTCTTAAAGAGTAAAAATAACCTTTTAATCTCTGTTTCCCACTGAGCTCCTTTTTTCCATTGCTTGCTCTCATGCATTTGCAGTTCCACACTCCATGTGGATTCCAACTTTTTGTTTTGTTTGTTGCATCTCAGACTAGTGTGTATTGGAATTAGGAGGCTAATAAATTAAGATATATGAAAATAAATAAGTAAACTTTTGCATCACAATTTTATTTATTTATCTTTTGTATTTCTAAATTGTCGGTCTCCCTCAAATATGATGTACTTTTTGTATATTATGTATATCTAAATACATATACATCCTAAACAAATATATTACACTTTGAACTTTAACTGTATTTAAAGTTAAGTTGAAACTTAAAACTCCCCCATTTAAAAAAAGGCAAAAAAAAATTCAATCCATGCTTCCTTTCATTATGTCCCTTTATCACTATGGCCAAAACTATCAGTAAAAAAGTTGCTTGCTTTGATCTAACTCCTATTAATTTAAGGCTCAAAGTTTTGCAAAGGTACTGATACTTTCTAAAGTAGCAACAACACACTTGTTTCTGTAAACATAAATTTGTCTTGACTGAAACCCAATGTCTGGTGACTTACAAATTGCAGAACTGATTTTCCCAGTTTTTGCAGGATGTTTGGGTTTTTTTTACATCATAGTCCAGACTACAGCCCTGGATATCTCAGAGATCCCCATCAGAGGTAAAAACCAGCCAAGCCTATTTGGCCTTTTAGATCAGTCAGAACTCATAGCTTCAGTATATCTCCCTTTCTCAGTGAATATTCTAACATTAAGGAAAAAACCTTCTCCATTACCAATTATTTATTTGTTTGTTTGTTTGTTTGTTTGTTTATTAGATTTGTATGCCGCCCCTTTCCGAAGTCTCGGGGCAGCTCACAACAATAATAAAAACAATATTCTAGTGAAAACAAATCTAATATTAAAAAAGCACATAAAACCCCTATCATGTTTTAAAAGCAAACAACACATACATACCCAAACATAATATGACTTTAACAATCGAGTTGTCGAAGGGTGGAACTCATTACCGGACTCAATTGTGTCAACCCCTAACCCCCAACACTTCTCCCTTAAACTCTCCACAATTGACCTCTCCAGATTCCTAAGAGGCCAGTAAGGGGCGTACATAAGTGCACTGATGTGCCTATCGTCCCCTGTCCAATTGTCTTTCCTTATCCCTTTTATCATATATATTCTCTCCTTTATATATATTCTCTTCCCATCTACTTCTCTTCTTTTTTACCTCCTAGCTATATATATATTACCTAATGTCTATCCTCTTTCATATGTATTGTATATTGGACAAAGAATAAATAAAATAAATAAATAAAAATAAATATAAAATAGCGTGGGGGAAAGGTGTCTCAACTCTCCCATGCCTGGCGGTATAGATGGGTCTTGAGTAATTTATGAAAGACAAGGAGGGTGGGGGCAGTTCTAATCTCTGGAGGGGAGTTGATTCCAGAGGGCCGGGGCTGCCACAGAGAAGGCTCTTCCCCTGGGGCCCGCCAAACAACATTGTTTAGTCGACGGGACCCGGAGAAGGCCAACTCTGTGGGACCTTATCGGTCGCTGGGATTCATGCGGTAGCAGGCGCTTCCGGAGGTACTCAGATCCAATGCCATGTAGGGTTTTAAAGGTCATAACCAACACTTTGAATTGTGACTGGAAACTGATTGGCAGCCAATGCAGGCCACAGAGTGTTGTAGAAATGTGGGCGAATCTAGGAAGCCCCACCATGGCTCTCGCAGCCGCGTTCTGCACGATCTGAAGTTTCCGAACACTTTTCAAAGGTAGCCCCATGTAGAGAGCGTTGCAGTAATTGAACCTCGAGGTTAAATCTTTAAAAGATTATTAAGAAAAATTATAAGATAACAAGAGTAGCAAGGAAGAGATAATCTCCTTGGACTTCGTTTCAAAATTTATTTTTCAGTTTTCATGACTTTTCTGGAAACAAATTGCAATTACCTCATTATCATCACAGCCTGAAAAGTAGGGACTTGGTTTATTCTTTAAAGGAGTTTTAAGAACAGCTCTGCTTTTATGCTTCTGGCTGCCTAAAGAAGGCTTCAGGAGTGGAATTCAACTGTGCTATAATACTCTGTCCACTCAGCGGGCCAGAATTACAGATTGATGGAAACTTTGCACACATTTAAAACATGTATGTGTTTATAGTCAACATTAATACCCAAGTGTCGACTTAAACTTCACAGTCACTTAAAGCACAATATTTACTTTATTAACCAATGTTGTAGTATGCAAGAAGTATTTGGGGGGAAATTGGAGAATGTTTGCCATGCATTTCCTCTATGCATACTCAATATTTTTAATCTGCATTAATATATATATTGCAAAATATAAGGATTTAGTGAACGGTTAAGTTCATTACTGTAAAGGACAAATCATGTCCAATTGAAGTTGTAAAATTGTATTGTTTTCCACAAGTACAGCAAAAGCAAAAGTACAATTCTCCATCTCTTCTTTAAGTCTTCTAATTGTGTAAATGGTGGAAAAAGAAAGACAACCATTTTCCAGAAAACTCAATATCATCACTTGCTGAATACTGAAAACTGAAAACTTTTATTCCAGAACTATAATTTCCATAGATTATTGGAAAGAAAGAACATCTTGTTAGCTCTTATGGTTGCAATTTATATATGCCAGAGAAAGACACCATAGGGGGAAACCGCCTTAAACAAAAGTAGGAATCCTAAAGTAGTTATTTGACAATGGAACAAGATCAAATAAATGCAAGAATTCTTTAAAGCCTATCAACTATTTTGAACAGATGTAGTGTATCCTAAGTCAAATATCTACAAGATATTAACTTCCAATTAACTGAAACATATTTTATAGAATTAAGCCAATGACGCAGGCTCCCACTACCTGAGCCCAAAACTAGTCAATCACTTTTTAGCTATGCACTAACATATATTTGATAAGCACATCAAATGAGAACTCACGCACAATGGGATGAGTCCCTTTTCCTAACCATTTTGTTAACACAATACCGCTGTTTCTTGCAAAGATGGGCTTTAAGATCTTTTAAACTGCTTTCCAGTATATTGTTCTTTCTTCCACAATATGTGAGTTCTTCTCTGTCCCAGCAATACAAAAATGATTTGTTTTTGATTCTAACTTTAAGTCTATAATTTTCTTTCAAAGATCAGAACACTAGTAAGTAGCTTCCACTGGAAGGGTGATGATTTTTCAGACTGTAATTAAAAGCAAATGCGATTGGTCATATGTAATATCCTGCGGTTTGCCACATTGCTTTGAAGCTGACCTTACAGGAAGGTTGCTTAAACTTTTCAGAGTGTGATACATATCGTAGCTGGTCTTCATTAGTGTAGGGTTAGAACTTCAATGTCATTATATAATTACAACTGAAAATAAATCAGAAGGTCTTGGACCTTGTCACTCTAATTTCAGAGTAGTATCTATGGAACAAATGTAGTTTAGTTAGAAATGCAATCTTGAAATGGTATCTATATTGGAATAGACCAAATGAGTCCATCGCAGATTCCAAATGAGCTCTTATTTAGAACTTCTTAAGATTTCAAAATATTCTACATGAAATAATAGCTACCTTCCCATGCTCATCCTATTGAATAGTAACTTGAACACATCACTGATCCATCTGCCTCTTGACCTTCCTTCCCCTTCTTAACTTCTATTGAGGTTGACTGCTTCCCTCACTGTCATGGGCATTCTTTCAATCATCAGCCGTCTAAGAACAGTTCCTTCTCTCATATGATCACACTTCTAATGCAATTCCTCTGGTAGCTGAACCTTTGTTCTTAAAGGAAGGTCTCAGGTTATCTCTGAAATTTCAATTAAATTAGAAGCCTTGATAATTCAATAAGCTGCCTGTCGTTTTGAGTCAAAACATGAGGTTATTTGATCTGCTGTTTGTATTTCTGAAGACAGAGGTCATGAAAGCCATCAGTGTGGGACAGCTTAAAGACAGATGGTGTAGCAGTGATTTTATCAAGCATTTTTCAAGACATTCAGTGCAGACCAAGAGGTAGTTATCTACCATTTGTTTATATAGTTGAGCTTATACAGTACTCTTTAAAAGAGCCTTCGCCAATCAATAGACCGCAAGATGTGGTGAGATCATAGACCCAAACTATCAAACCAGCATAGCCAGTAGCCATATTGTCTGAGAAGTTTTGACTATTTACATAAAATCAAACTATTATTAAAAACAGAGTAGAAGTGGAGTTACACAACTCCTGTCCTTCATTACAGATGGAAGTTGGCAGGTGACATTGGGCCAATATGAGTTGAAAGCAAATTGGAAATCATCCATGAGCCAATATGCTAGGTCAGCAAAATAGATAATAGTCATAACCTTCAGAGAAGAAGCATTCTTCTTGGAAAGGTCTTATAGAAACCTTGCTTAATTAATTACATGAATTTAAATAACCCAACAGTTTTGCCTACATATGATTAATACAAATTTTTATTCAAATTACTACATAATAGTTTCAAATTGATCACCAATTGCTTAGCAACCTTTCAAAGTTACAGCAGGCTTTCCCAGAGCTACTGATGACACATTTTTGATATCCCTATAGCTACACCTCTTCCATGGTCACATGATTATATTTTGAGTGCTTGATCAAATATTAGAAATAACGTGAAGCTTGATCGCTGCAATTTGAACAAAGAAGAAATCATAAAGATTATTTCTGCATAGTGAATTAAAATAGAAAATATGCATTTTCCATTTTAAAGAGGATATACCATATTTTTCGGAGCACTTTTTACCCCCCAAAAGAGGGTGAAAACTTGGGTGCGTCTTATAAACCAAATGTAGCCCCATCCAGCCACCCCCAAAGAGTAACTTAGCTCCTTGCAGCAAACAGCAGCAGAGCCTGATTAGCACAAGCCACTGATTATCTGCAATCGGACACTCAGCTGATTGATTGAAGCTACTAGCAAGCCTACATGCTAAATGAAAGTGAAGCTGAAACTGCAGTTTGTTTTTTGCTGCAAGGAGGTACCTGGATCGCTATTAATGGCC